>NC_056738.1:130793617-130968740 GCF_019279795.1 Protopterus annectens
AAGACTCTCTCTCTCTGCCATGGGAGTCCATTTTTCTACCCCTTCTAGACCATACCCTAAGGGTCAGAGGAGTGGGAAAATGTGGTTCCGCAAACCTCAGGGAGTACTGCCTGATGCACGTGGTGAGCTTCCCTCCAGAGGCAGAGGAGGAAACAATAATAGACGCCACCTGATGGGCAGGGGGGGTCCGCAGAATCAGGGTAGCAGAGAATCCTTCCCTGACAAACCCTTCCAGCACCCCTGAGGAGCTGCCGGACTGTCCACCTTCGGAGGCAGTTGGGGGAAGACTATCACTGTACCCAGAAGCCTGGCATTCCCTCACGCAAGACAAATGGGTACGGTCAATCATATCCGAGGGTTACAAAATTCCCTTTATTCACACCCCACAACAGCCAAAAGGGCCCCTTCCAGATGTTCCACCCGGTCTGAGGGATCAAGCAGCACTAGAAATTTCAAAGCTGCTAGAAAAAAGAGCCATCCAGCCAGTCCCAGCAGACCAGCAAGGATCCGGAGTCTACTCCAAGTTCTTTTTGGTACCAAAAAAGACAGGGGACTGGAGACCTATTTTGGATCTCAGCAGGCTGAACAAGTCTGTCCAAGGAATGAAATTCCAGATGGTCATGCTTCAGTCCATTCTACCCTTTCTGGGTCAGGACAATTGGATGTGCTCTATAGACCTTCTGGATGCATACTATCATATCAAAATGAACAGTCGCTCCAGGAGGTTTCTCCGCTTCCAGCTGGCAGCCAGTCACTACCAATTCAGAGCCCTGCCCTTTGGCCTCACCACAGCCCCCAGGGTGTTTACCAAATGCATGGCAGTGGTTGCGGCTCACCTGAGATGACAAGGATTCCAGGTGTTTCCATACTTAGACGACTGGCTCCTTACTGCCACCACCAAGTGTCAGCTACACCATTCCAGAGATTATACCCTCCAAATTTGCAATGAGCTAGGTATCTCTATAAACTCTGAAAAGTCTGCCTTGTCACCTTGTCAATCTATTACCTTCATAGGCACCATTTTAAACACTGTGGAACTGTCAGCAAAACTGCCTGTACAAAGGATTTCAGACATTCGTGATCATGTTCAAATCCCACTACAAGAGAGCAGAGTCCAGGCCAGATTCATACTAAAAACCCTAGGTCTCATGGCAGCAGCCATCACATTACTCCCCCTAGCTCACTTTCACATGCGGATCCTGCAATGGATGCTGTTTTCCCAGTGGGCCTTTCAACCGCTTCCAATGTCACACAGCATTCTAATCACTCAGTCATGCAAAAGGCACCTTTCGTGGTGGATGGTCTCCCCTCAGGTTCTTCAGGGCAGACCTTTTGTCCTTCCTCCTCCTGTTGCTACTGTGACAACGGATGCCTCCCTGATCGGGTGGGGGGGCATTTTCAGGGCAGGACAGTCCAGGGCACATGGCAACCTTTCGAAGGCCACCTGCACATAAATGTCTTGGAAATGAGAGCTGTACTTTTAGCGTTGCAGGCCCTTCAAGACTCTCTACCCACCGGAACTATTGCAATTCAGATAGACAATATGTCTGTAGTGTGGTACATCAACAAGCAGGGTGGAACCAGGTCCTACCCCCTATGTCGGGAAGCACTCAGACTTTGGCAGTGGGCGATCTCTTCTCAACAGTTTCTGGTAGCAATGCATATCCCCGGGAAGTCCAACGTCATAGCGGACAGGCTGAGCAGAGCCATTCTCATGCCCCACGAGTGGTCTCTCAACCAGCTAGTAGCGGAAAAAAGTTTCAGAAGGTGGGGTCAGCCTTGCTGCGATCTTTTTGCAACCCCTCAAAACAGCAAGTGCCAAGACTTCTTCACCCTCTTCCCTCTCCCAGGTCTTCCCCCCAGAGACGCTCTAGTCCATGATTGGCCCCGGGGTCTTCTGTATGCTTTTCCCTCCCCTTTCCCTTAATTACTCAGTTAATCCAGAAAGCAACTGCTTTGAGATCCAGAATGATCCTTGTTGCCCCTTACTGGCCTCGACAAATTTGGTTTCCGTTCCTGCAACGTCATCTACTAGATCAGCCCTGGCATCTGGACCCAGTGCCAGATCTTCTGACACATCATTCGGGTGGGCTGCATCAATCTCTTCAATCTCTCAACCTCACACCTTGGTTGCTCCACTTCCAACCCTAGCCAGGCTTCCCTCAATCTCTCATTCAGTTCGTGACATCATCCTCGCTTTGCACAAGTCTACTACCAGAAAGACTTATGCTAGCAAATGGAAGCGTTTCTCTGTTTGAGCAGGGGAGAAACAAGTTGACCCTTTTACAGCTCCTGTCCATACAGTTTTAGAGTTTTTGGCAGAACTTTGTCAAATGGGTTCTTCTTCAGCCACCATCAGAGTTCAGCTGGCCGCTATTGCAAATTTTCATGTTGGATTGTCAGAGACCAGCATTATGTCACACAAACTTTGTAAAGCCTTTCTAAAAGGAACCCCCTTACTTAGGCCCCCGGTAAAAGATCCTCCCCCACCATGGGACCTAAATTTGGTGCTGTCGTCTTTAATTCTCCCTCCCTTTGAGCCTGCGGCTTTCTGTTCGTTAAAGTTGCTCTCTTGGAAAACTCTGTTCTTAGTAGCCATCACTTCAGTGAGAAGGGTATCGGAGCTTCAAGCCCTTTGTGTTCGCCCTCCTTACCTTGTTTTTCACAAAGATAGAGTGTCACTTAGGACTAATCCGTCCTTTTTACCCGAAGTACTTTCTGAAAAAAATCTGAATCAGACCATCGATCTTCCTGTCTTCTTCCCACTTTATACCAATAGGTATGAACGGAAGTTACATTGTCTGGACGTTCACCGTCAATTATGCTTCTACCTGGATAGAACCAAGCAGATGAGGAAATCAGAACAGCTCTTCCTGTCTTACGCAGAAGGGAAGCAAGGCCTGCCAGTTTCCAAAGTAACCTTGTCCAGGTGTTTGACCTCTGTTATCATGTTGATTTACCAATTGAGGCATAAAGAGCTCCCTATTAAGCCCAGAGCTCATTCAACCAGAGCATTAGCATCTTCAGTAGCCTTTCAGGCAAGATTGCCAATGGATTCCATTTGTGCAGTGGCCACATGGGCCTATCCTCATACCTTCATTTTTCATTGCAAGCTGGACATGACCTCTAGAAGTCGGGCTGATTTTGGTTCCACTGTACTCAAGAGTCTGTTCCATTGAGCCACCCAGGACTAAGGTGCTGTCCCATCCAGCAAGAATGAAGGCGAGATTGACAACTTAACATTGAGAAGTTATGTACCTACCATAACGTTCCATGTTAGTTGTCTTCTTCTCGCCTTCTTTCTTGCGTCCCACCCTCCATCCCCCTAGCCTGGACAGACCGAGAGTATCTTCTGAGATGTGTTATCATGAGAGTTATCTCCTTAGCTACCTCTCTTCCTTTTCTTGGTAACTCTTATAAGAGTTTTATATATGTATATATATATATATATATATATATATATATATATATATATATATATATATATCTATATATATATATACAAGAGCTTAGATATCGGCTCCAAACCCATCCAGCAAGAAAGAAGGCGAGAAAAAGACAACTAACATGGAACGTTATGGTAAGCACATAACTTCTCATTCCCAGACATAAATTTGTCCAGCAATACCCACATTTATAGGAAAATTATAAAATTAAGTATTTAGGGGTATGGATTAAAAGGATTCTGTTATGGCAGCTAGGAATATGTGGGAAGAGACTAAATAAAAGATAATATAAGATTAGATAAGATAATAGAAAAACTGAGAAATTGGAAGCTCTTGTTTATGGTTATGGATAGCAAAATGTAAGCAGTGCAAATCTTTTTACTCCCTTTAGTTTTATATACAGGTCAGGCATATTTGTATCAACCAGGGCAGAAGCTGTGGATAGCAATTAATAAAGAGTTGATGGAATTTTTCTGAGGGAGAGGGCAAAGTTCAAGTGGGATAAGTTGATACTTTCATCAAAACAAGGTGGTTTAGGATTGCCTGATTTGAAGGGATAATTTAGAGCTACACAGTTTAGGCTCCTATACATAACACAAGCAAAAGCTATAATTTAAAGTGGAAAGGGATGATGAAATGGGGGTGGGGGGCTCAAGGAATATTAAGAGAGTGGAATTTTGGATGCATATCTTTAACAAGAATAAGAATAGCCATACAAAATGTCATATTTATAAAGTAGGAGAAAGTATTCTAAGAACTAAGCCAACACAGGAATAGAGAAAGAAATTCTGCCAATAGTTATGATTGTAATTAAGGATACAGAGAATAGGCAAGAGAAGCAGAAATTTACTGGAGAAAGCTGAAAAAGAATGACGGTATTGGGAGCAAATAATTAGACAGGACAAAGTAATAGAAGGGGAAGAGGTCAAGAATACATTTGGACTGCAGTCTAGAGAATATGTTCCTGTCAAGGATTAATATCAGAGAAGAGGCAAAGAGAACGTGATAGGGGAATCCTAAGTGAAATGCCAGCACTGCTAGAGTTTTAGTTGAGTCTAGAATAGAAGCTGCTGTTAAAAAGGGATAATCAGTAGAGCATATAAAATATTTGAATGATAAGTATAAGAATCAATCAGAGAAGGTTAGAAAAGATTAGGAAGAAAGATTGGATAAGCAATTCACAAAGAAACAATAGGAAGATAAAAGTATGGCTCCAGAATATGCAAAAAACTCTAGATCATTTAGGGTATTTGCTTGGAAGTATTTGTATAGGTATTTTTAAACCTCACACAGACTCCAAAGAATTTTTCCTCAGGTAGTCTGCAACTCTTGGAAGTTTAATGGGGAAGAAAGAGATAACTGGGAACATTTTTTGGGAGTGTGATAAGTTGGCAGGCTTTATAAATTCCCTAGAGACTACTCTGTCAGAAATACTGGGTGAACAAATTGATGTAACTAAGGATATGATTTTTCTGAGCTGAGATACAGGCTCTGAAGTACCTAGACATAGTAAGGCCTTTTTAAGTTTAATTATGGTGGCTGGCCCAAAAAAAATTACTAGTAAATGGAAATCAAAGTCTAAACCAACTGTGTTTGAAGTACTGAATATTGTAACAGAGGTAAAAGAAGTGGAAGTGGGATGTTTAGAAAATGGTAGGAGAAAACGACATGCATACAATGGAAATTGTGGGAACAGTACATGCAGTATAATGTTTTGGAGGAGGAATGAGCTTTAAGGAAAGTCAGGAACTGAGTGAACTATGTAATGTTGGATTGACAATGCTTGTACAGAAGATTTTATGTGATGCATAGTGTTTGTAACTGAGCATATGACAATGTGGTTTGATTTCATTTATATAAATATATGATTGCCTATGTCATAAGTGATAATTCAATAACGATGATTAAAAAAGTATCTTATCAACATTAGGGATTAAGTAAGCCCTGCCCTAAAGGTGACATTCTCCAATTGCTGATTTAGTTCATGGCTCAGCTCTGCTGAGTGATATGCAACACATCTATATTTGTCAGCATACTAACCAGATCTAGCACTAAGTGACCTAGGCAGCTGCATAGGGCCCACTGGCTGGGGTATGGGGGTTGGAAGTGACCACAGCATTTAATAAAAAAAAAAAATGAAATAAAAAAATGTTTTTTACATTGCTTTAATTCTGTCTCTCCATGTGTGCACAGCACTGAATCCTACACAAATACAAGCATTGGAACGTGTGTGTGTGTGTGTGTGTGTGTGTGTGTGTGTGTGTGTGTGTTAAGAATGGCAGGTTAGTTAACTTACTCAAGCTCAAATCTTGTACCTTGGCTACAGTAGAAAAGGGCCTTAACCCTCTACACCAGCTACCAGACTGTATATTCGCACTTAAGTCATCAAAGTTGATTGAAATGTTCTGAAAGGCTAATTTTGTCATTTATTTGTTCATACATTTTGATTCACTGCTTAATGGAAAAATGTTGAAAACTACAGTGGTGCACTTTCATTGAATGCAAATTTCAATTCATTCTTAATAAGTGTGAATTTCATTGCATTTCCAATGAATATGAATTTCCTTCAAAGAGAATTTCACTGTTACTTATGCTAAGTCTGTTTTCAATTTGCAACTGTTTTGTTTAGGAAATGGCTGTCAGTGGTTGTGCTATTAAACTTGAAAGCACATAAGTAGCACAACGGGTACACACGTCTTTGGTGCAAAAAGCTGTGGGTTCTACTCCTGCACCACGTGGATAGATTGCTGACAGTGCAGTGCACTTTAAGAAGGGGTGCTGCACTCCTGAGTGTGTTGTCCTTTGGATGACATGTTTAACCGAGGGCCCATCTGCCTGCATTATGGTAGGTGGTGTGAGGTCATTTACATCCACCTGAGCTATTAAAAAGAATAGAGGAAAGTTCCCCAATGCCCTGGCCAAATTTCCCCTAGTGGTATAAATACCACAAAGTGTCTTCCCTGAAATGAGTCTACCATCCTAGTGGGACTAACCTGGTCAACAAAGAATAAATAAATTAAAAGTTTTAAATTAAATCTGTATATCGGTCTTTATTTCAAAAGTAAAGAAGAAAATAGTGTGCACACTGACAGTTTTGAACAGTATTTATGGTAATTGGGATGAAAGAGACAAGGAATTGGACACCTTAATGGCTGTGGGGGAGCCTGGACCATTACCCTGCCTAGGGCCCCATTTAACCATGATCCAGCTCTGCTTGCATAGCTATTTTTATACATCAAACAAAACTTCAAAGAATTTTTTCTCAGGTAGACAGCAAATTTCAGAGGTGTGATGGGGAAGAAAGAGGTAACTGGGAACATGTATTTTGGGAGTGTAATGAGTTGGCAGATTTAAAAATTCCCTACAGAGTTCTCTGTCAGAAATATTGAGTGAGCAAATGGCTGTATATAAGGAAATGACTCTTTTGAGCTGGGGCACAGGATTTGTATTGCCTAGACTTCAGCAAGATCTTGTTAAGTTTAATTTTGTTGACTGCCAAACAAGAAATTACTAGAAAATGGAAATCGAAGTCTAAACCAACTGTATTTGAAGTACTGAATATTATAAGAGACAGAAGAACAGAAAGTGGGATCTTTAGAAAAGGGAAGAAGCAAATTACATGGAAATAAATGGACATTGTGTGAACAATATATGCAGAATAACATTCAGGAGGTGGAGTGAGGTTCAATGTAAGGCAGGCATTGAGCAAATTATGTAATGTTGGACTGCTGATAGTTATAAAGAAATAAAAGATATGTGATATATAATGTATGTAAATGGAAAAATATTAATATGGTTCGTCTTCTTTTCTGTTGATGTATGTTTGCCTATGTCCTAAGTGATAATTTAATAATTCCTATTCTCTTGGAAATGCATCTTTTTCTCTGCCATAGCTGCACAAATAAATTCCATCTCTGCTATACAAGTACCCTCCCATTCTCTTGGAAGATTAAATCTCATGCCAGAGGCTTGAGCTGTTGCATGGCATGGCACGCCAACCAGAAAATCAGATTGTAAAGCAGCATTATGGTTCAGAAGGTGCAGAGCAGGAAATCAGTGGCAGTAGAGTAGATAGGATGGAGTGAAAGGGGCAACTTCCCTGGGCACAAAATATTTGCGGGGATGCAGTCATCCCATCCTGATTGATCTTTAATGCATACTGACTTTTACAAGCCAGTATTGCATTTGCAGTCAAACCTGAGCAATGTAGCACTCTGTGCGTGTGATAAACTGTAGCAACTGCTTGCTGCATTTGTAGGAAACAGTTTGCCACAGTTGCAAAGTAAAAAAAAAATGTTTCTTTTTTTACATGAGTGCTGTACCGCACCATGCAGGGTTATACATTGTACAGTTTAAAACAAAAAAAGTTTTTGTTTTTATTATTTTATGTATTTATTTATTTTTTTTACTATAATCTGAGGAAGGAGGGTTGGGGGCAGGGAGCAGGAAACATGACATTTCAGGTGCCCCTGGTACCTGATTGCTGTCATCACTGATATTTTTTTCTTTGTTCTTCCAATGAAGAGCTGGGGCAGATGGGAGGGGGCATGTATATGTCTGGCCACCTGCTTGGTATGCCAGTAGAAGGAGCAGAATTTTTTTTTGTTTTTTTGCTCTTCACTTTGAGAGCTGAGGGTGTGAGATGCTAGTTCATGGGACCAGCATAGGGCGCTAGTTGAACCAGCCACTTCTCTCATCAGTAGTGTTTGTTTTCCTACTGGATGTAGGAAAATGAAAACTTTTCTTTTTTTCCCCTTTAAATTACTGTTGTATGGTTGCCCCTCAAGCCAGAACCAGGCCCTAGGCAGTTGCCTGGGTTGCCTATTGCTGGATCCAGCCCTGACTGGCAGTGGTCAATGAAAGTGGTTTTGATCATTTTGCCATTCAACACTTTTTCCTGTATTCATGTATACATGGATAGATAGATAGATAGATAGATAGATAGATAGATAGATAGATAGATAGATACATAGATAGATAGATAGATACATAGATAGATAAATAGATAGATAGATAGAAATATATATATAGATATAGATACAGATATATCTTTTTCCCCTGTAAGGCTCAAAACACTTATGCCGACGTAAAGGTATGTATAAAGCTGAGCAATACAGTTCAATGAATAATAGATGAGATAGATGGAAGCAATTCCCATTGGGTAAATGGCATATCCACATCAAAGCTGCTACCACACTGATAAAGGAGAGGAGGTATGAAGGGTATATTACTGTGTTGTACAATGATGATGGGAAATTGTGCCATAATGTTTGTGGGATCAATGTACCTTTAGTGAGTAAGCTTTAAAACACATCCTTAAACATCAGACAAGTGTACTTGTACCTACAAGAAAGTTTTTTAGCCAAATAAAATTTCTATAAATAGTCAAGGAACTACTTGAGTACTGAAAAAAAAACAAAATTTTAAATGTTATCAAGCTTCTGCCAAGAGGTAAGACACCATACCCTGATGGTATCCTGGCAGAGTTTTATATGCAGTACCTGGAGGTAGTGGCACATACTCCTTTGAGGTTATCTAGTCAAGCTGAGGTATAAGATAGGTTCAGTTACTTGGCAAGCTTAGCAAATATGGTGACCTGCCAAAACTCATCAAGATATACTAATCCAGGAGTTTATAAACCAATCTCTTTAATACACTTGGAATCAAATGTTTTGCCATAATTTTAGCATGTAGAGCTGAAGGCTGTTTGCTGGAAATGGAACAATGTTTACAACATGTTTTAATATGTGAGACTCAGATGTCCAGAGTTAATTATGGTCTGCCTTTACATGATATGCTAGACTAAGGATAATGGAACACCTTATGCAGCTTTATTCTTAGATTAAGGAAAGTTTTTTGACTCAGTTGAATGGATTTTTCTATGGAGGGTTTTTATTGCATATGGTATAGATGGGCCTTTTTTGTCAGTTAATGTACCTCCCACTCTTGGTGGAGGTGAATACAATGGGGTTATTTGCTATGCTGTTATGATCAGAAAGGGCACACACCAGGGATTCCCATTGTCATCACTCTTGTTTATGTTAGCTTTTGAGGTATTTATGGCATACCTGAGACAGCAGGCATAAGCAGTAGTAATCGAATATGGTAAAACCGGTAGTGTCTCATCTATGTGCTTTGCAGATGATGGGGTACTATGGATAACCAGGCCAAAGGATAATGTGTCTACAATTGTTAAAATTTTGGAGAAGTGTAGTGCTTTACTTGTTAAAAAGGGTAGATCTATACTTTTTCCATTAAATGAGGCATGTGCCAAATATTTGCCTAGATATAAATATAAAGGTTTTAAAGTCTCCTGAAAGTACAGGTATATGGGTATTAACCTAACAGCAGAGATGCCAAAGCTTGTGGAGCATAACTTACCATTGATGGTAGAAGTAAGGAACAGTTTATGAATTGGTCAGTTATGCAACTGCCTTTTTTAATGAGGGTCAACATGAATAAGATGTTTTGAGACCCCAAAATTCTCTTTCTTAGTAGGCATCTCCCATAGAGATCTTAAATCGATTATCCCAAAAAAGTACAGAAGTTGATGGTGGACTTTCTCTGAGCATCCCACCACCCAGAATTTCAGGGTAGATGTCATTTAAAAGGACAGTCTTCACCTACAGCACCTGCCTACATATACCCTAGTATCATCCCTAAGTCAGGCACTATTATCATGAAGCAATCCAAAACCTTTATCAGTCAAGCTGGAGGTCATACAATACATGAATCATTACACTTACAAAGCTTGATTTGTAGTGGAAGGGTGTGGGATCCTGGGGTTTTAGAGAAGTATATCTGGGAACAATACTTTGGCTATAATTACAAGTAGCTTCTTGGCTTGTGGAATAGCATCTGGGTTTCGTCAAGGTATCTGGTAGAATCAAGGAAGATATTTTGGTAAAGTTGGGTTAGTAAGGGATTCACCATTTGGTATGATTTGTTTGATAATGGCAGCTTCATGTTTAAAACTTTAGAAGCTTGTAATGAGAAAAAATCAGCCAAGAATATTCTTTTTGGCAATATTTGCAGCTTAGATCCATTTATATGAAGCAAGTGGCATATCAAGAAATATACCAACTGCCTGACAACCATGACAATATTCTCAATAGCCTTATAAGAGATAGGGTGCATTAAAAAGGCCTTCTAACAATAATGGTATAGAAGATAGTGATACACATCCATTATGACAGAAGTGGGAAGTGGAGCTAGGATGTAGAGAGTTGATAGTGTCACACCTGAAAAGTACCCCCAGTAGCATTTACTTATATCAGAATTTTGTATCAGTGGCAAAATTCTCTATGAAGTTCAAAAAAGAGAGGTGTACGCAGTGATGGTACCAGGTCTGGGGTGCAGTGATTTTTGATTCTTAGCATTAGATTATTAGCATAGTATACATTATAGGAAAGAGATTTTCTGGCTTAAATAAGTCATTTTTACCATAGCTACCATTATAGTTGCCTTTAGGAGAACAATCCCTGAAGGTGCAAAACCTAAACTGCTTGTATATGAGCACAAGCTCTGGTGTGCTTTGTTTAGACATGTTTATGCAAAGGCATTTCAAGATTATTGGATCATTTTATTTTATTATTGTGATCAACTGCAATAATCTGTTGCAGCGTGTTATATACAGGAATGATGTTGAAATGATTTATGAAATTTATCAGTTTTAGTTATTTCAATAAAGTGGTAAATAGAAAAAAGATTTGCAATTCTGAGTGTCAGCTGTGAACATATTATATACAGAATAGTGTAATTATTTATTGAATTTTCATTATTTTAAATGCTGAGATGTATTTTATAGTTTTTCATTTTTTTCTGACATGAAGGTTGTGCCCTCCACACACTAGTTATTTATGTACACTAATTCCAAAATTTGTATCTTGGAGATTTGTTATATCTCAGATATTACAATGTCTGACTTAGTGTATATTTATAGATTTGTACTTTCAAAGTCAGTTTGAGAATCAGAAATGTGATTTTTATTTTAACATGTTTGGTGTGCTTTTCTTTACTTTTGGACTGGCTATAGCATCATGACCACCCTTTTTCCCTTACAGAGGATATCCTACTTAACATGAGCAAAGGCAACTTCACATGAGCCCTTTTCATAGATCCTACAAAAGCTTTTGACCTTATCGACCACGTTTTTTTCTTCTTCTTCACAACCTGATTGAATTTGGCATACCCCCTGAAGCTTCCAAGTGCTTAGAAGATTTCTTATCCAACAGACTTCAGAGTCACAACAGGCATAGCTTTATCGGAAGAATCTTCACTAAGCAAAGGTGATCCATACTTGCCCAACTGCTTTTCTCTATGTTCATCAACAAACTTCTTTATGACCTCCCTCTTATACCTGTAATTTTACATGCCAATGACATGGCAGTACTTGGGTCCAGTCAGTATCACACTGACAATCCCAAATACAAAATGACTTACAGTTTGTTATCAAATGGATAATAAATACAAGCTAATTCTGAACCCCACAAAAATCCAAATGTATGATCTTTGGCACTCATCAAAAACTAGCCAGATCCCCTAACGGGCCCCTATTAAATTGCTGAACATTTCAAAGTTCGAATGTCATATGGTCGGCACCATATGATCAAACTTTGAAAAGTTCGAAGGTGAAAGGCAATGGCTCCGTACACGCAGAATGGGAAAATTTCCCTTTTCTGCACTGAAGTGCAGTCTCAGGGTTGGTATATTTAAGTAGGAGGGTGTGGGGGGTACAGGGGGGCTTGCCCCCCTGCTCAGAGCATTAAGGTAAGTTTTTTTTTTTTTATTATATATTCAAGGTTTCAAGTTTCGCTCATATGTTGTAGAACATATGAGGTTCAAAATTTTGAAGCTTTGAATATATAATATAGACCCCTCCTAACTCCTTAAACATTAATAATATGAACAGTATCCCCAATCAAAACAATTATTTCCTTGAAATATCTTGGTATGTGGTTTGACCATACCCTGAACTTTCAAAATTATTGTACAATAACCAGAAATAAACTAAACACTTGTTTTAATAGGCTAGAGAAAAACTATTCCTACCTGGCAGCAAAAGCAAGAGACATTAATGGCACAAGTATCCATCTAGCTCAGCTTGAATATGGCCTGCCCATTGCAGTTGCAGCATACAACAACAGTATAACTACCCTACAAACAATCCCTAACAAAATATGTCACATTGGACCAAACTCTCCCATTCTAGAGCACCACTGCCTCACCCTCTCTAAAGCCAAATGGCTACCTACACAACAAAGAGATGACTGTGTTAGGTTCACTTTGGTTAAAAATTCTTTCATTTATAAACATTCTCCCCTCTCATTGATAACATTACCACCAGAAACTACACCTATAACCTTAGAATCCTTCCTAAACTTACTAACACCAAAAACAGACTACATTGCACTAACCACGTCCTTTCAGTTCTAGCCTCCACATTCTGGGACACTCTCCTTCTTCATATTAAGGACCTCTCCTCCTACACAAAATTTAGAAACCAGTTCAAAGCTTACCTCTACAAGCAACCAAATGCTCATGCTATGAGGTGTGTCATATCACCTAACCACTCATACACCATCTTCTCAATGACTCATTCCCTTCTTTCCTATACTTTAAACGACTATAAAATAAGTGATATTTGTGATATTATTGCATACTACATATGAACTCATCTGTAGTTCACTTTGAATTTATTTAAATCTGTTGATTGTGAGCTAACATGTACCCTTCTATTCAACTATTATTTATTTTTCTTATTATGGCTGTGTTATGTCTTTTTCTAGGATTCTGAATGTATTCACCCTGGTTGCTTCTGAAAATGGTCTGTTGCGGTTAAAGTACTACCCACAGTAAACAACAAAAAATAAATAAAATAAAAAAAATACCTCTGTAGGTTTATCAGTGCTTTATTTTTTTATATCTTTTAATTTTGATTCCCTCAGATTTCTTCTTTTAATTTGCAACCAATGCTCATGCAAAAGATCTATCAGGATAAAGTTCAAATCTGCTCCCTGGCTCTCAAAAGACACAAAACAAAAAATACTTATAAGAAACAAATCCTGGGCTAAATGGAGAGCAACTAGAGATGTCTCAGAACACCTGAACTTTAGACAATTACGTAATACTACTAAAAAAGCCATACTCTCTGACAAACAAGCCTATTACAGTAAACTTCAACAGTCTCACACTAAGAATCCACAAAAATTTTGGACTGCCATTAATAACCTTCTTCAGCCCGGCCATTCTAGTACCCCTCCACCCCTAGAGTCAGATAACAAAACAATCTAGAAATTGCCAATGCCTTCAATACCTACTTTACAGAGACCATTCAAACCCTGGCCACACAGCTAACTTCTACAAACACTAACCTACCTAATTCCCAACATGACAATCTTCCTACTTTCAAGATAAAACCCATCTCAATCTCCTTTATCCAGAAACTAATTCACAAGCTAAAACCCTGTACACCCTCTGATGACAACCTTCCAGCTGAATACCTTCAACTTGCATCCAGAGCAATTGCTCATCCTGTAGCTATTCTCATTAACATTTACCATTTCTGAAAGCACTATCCCCAATCTTTGGAAAATCTCACACATCATTCCCTTACATAAAGGAGGCAACTCTAATGAGTACTCCAACTATAGGCCCATAGCACTACTCTCACCCTTAGCTAAGATCATGGAGAAATGTATCCATCATCAGCTAATAGACTACCTTACTAAAAATAACATCCTGGCCAGCTGCCAACATGGCTTTAGACCCTTTCACAGCACCACCACTGCCCTTCTATCTTTCACCAATACTATTAACACCAACCGGAACAATAACTACCTCTCATCTGCACTCATTGACCTGTCAAAAGCCTTTGATATGGTCAATCACTCCCTACTTATAAATACCCTACAATCCCTCTCTCTGGATTCTAATTCTATCCTTTGGTTCAAGTCTTACCTCAGCAACCAAAAACAAGCTGTTTTGTGGCAAAATCACTTGTCTTCATATCTCCCTGTTTTACTAGGAGTTCCTCAAGGCTCTGTTCTAGGACCCCTTCTCTTCTCTCTGTTCATAAATGATCTTCATGTAGCTATTCCTCAATCCACCTGCATACAGTATGCTGATGATTCTACTATCATCTGTTCTGCAAAGTCTCTTCCTGAGCTGAAATCTCTAAGCCAAACTGTCTTCTCCATAGTAGAAACATGGTTCCAAAACCGGTCCTTACTCTTGAATGCCAAAAAAACCAAATTACTTCTGATTACTCCTAACAACAAGACCCCTCCCATACACTTCTCCATCCTAGCTAGTAATGGAACCCTTATATCACCTGATCTGACCTGTAAGTTATTAGGAGTTACAATAGACAATAAACTCACTTTTGACAATCATATTAATAACACCATTAAGTCCGTTAACAGAAAATTAGGCTCCTTGTATAGGATAAGACCCTTCCTCACCCCAAAAGCAAGAACTACCGTTGCCCACTCTCATTTACTCTCTACCCTCCTCTATGCTTCTCCCATTTATACTAATTTAAAGCAAAACAATCTCAACAAACTTACCAAAGCCTACAACAGTATTGCAAGGTTTGTAACTGGTAAGCCCTACAGAACCCATCACTGCATTAACCTACATCAGCTAGACTGGCTTGAACTGCAAAATGCGCTACTCTCTCAACTAACAACTGCTCACAAAATCTTCTACCTTCCTAACAACACACCTACACTAAACAATCTTATAACACCCTATAATAATCTTCATTCCCTACGCTCCTCTAATAAACTCCTAGCTTATATACCCAAATCTAACAACTTAGCTGGTGACTCCTTGTTCTCCACCACCACAGGTAAGCAATGGAACATGCTGCCACCCAACCTAACCTCTATTTCCTCTTTTCCCTCTTCAAACTTAATCTTAAAATCACCTAAAACTTCAATGGTTATGCCCTTGCTGTAACCCTGACTAATATTCTACTATTAGCCTGTAACCTATCTTCTCTCTCTTCCTTTACATTACTACTCTGCCAACAAATGTTATGTAAATGTTATCTTCCACATTTTTAACCCGATGGTTTACTTTAAAATGTTACGTTAAGTCCTTCCTAATGTATGTGGCATTGCCTCTTATTGCTTTTTTTTTTCTATATTATTATTAAGTATGTGGAGCTTTTCTCCCCGGGCCTCTACTGAAAATGGAAATATCTCCAGCTAGACTAGCCCGGTCAACAAATGTAAAATAAATAAAAATAAAAATAAAATTTTGTATCATGCATATATTTTATGTTTTATTCCTCAGTTTTTTGCTTTGATTTTTTTGCCATTGTATTTTTGTTGTTTATTATAGAGTTTTCTATACATCTGTAAAGAAAGTTTATTTAGGAGATATATGTCCCCAGGATTCAATAACACCTACACTAAGTGTACACCATTCTGAGTGAACAGACAACACAGACATAGCTTATACATTCTTCTTCCTAATTTTAGTTTTCTTACTGATATTCTTGCAGCTTTAAATAATGACCGGGCTTCATAAAGGTTACCACAAAGTGTATACTACATGTACACTTAGTGTAATCTTTCTGAGTAACTAAAAGCACAAAACAATGTGATAAGAATGTTCTAGAATACATATCATGTCCACTTAGTGTAGACTTTATTGAATCTGGCCCTGCATTTTTGGTGTGGTTTTGTGTACCATCTGTTTTACTTGTGTTGCTATCTAAGTAGGTATTGGTATTGGTTGTTCTTGTGGTCTTGGTTGTTATTTGTGGCTGTAGGCTCACATTTGTAACATCAATCTTCTTATTAGTGTTTTACATTGCTTGATGCTAATTTTATGATTTATACCTTTGTTTAAGTTGGGAAATTTTATTTGCTGGTGCTGTGGATTTCAGTTTTTTGTAGCTTTGGTAAATTCACTGATTTTAACAAATGAAGTAAATGTGACATTTTGTGTTATATCAGTTTGTTTTAGTATTTGGAGGGGTTGTTTACCAATTTGTGGCATTGTTTGCGCGTTATGCTGCTTGATTATGTTTTTTACTTATTTATCTCTATTGTATATGTTGTATTTTTCCATAGCCTAAGGAAGCATATTTTCCATTGAAGTTTAGGGATTTTTTTTCCAATTATATTCTATGAGGATGTAGGCTTTGCTTGGTTTGATTTTTGTTAGGATGATATAATCAACATGTACATATATTTTGGATGATTCAATTAACCTATACATATTTTTTTTAATATTTAGACATTTTTCATTTTCTTCCCTACCCCAGGACCTTTCTTGACGGTTTGTCTACCTTTGTCCATCTGGTTAATTCATTTCAGTAGAATGCAAAACAGGTATTCTTTGGATAGATGAGAGCCCTTTTGTTCCTGCCCAGGAATCTCATAAGCCTCTGTTTCCCAATAAAAGTGAGGAGGTAGAGAGTGAGCCAGCCTGCTGGTCCTGGTGGGTGGCCTACCCCATCTCACTGAGTGGAAGAAAATACTCTCCTCCTCGGTGATTCTTCAGAGCCAACAAATTCTAGCTCCCCAGGAGAAGTGTGCCTTTTTATACTAGTTTTCCTTCAGCTATGGTAGTGCAAGCTCAATCAGCTTATAACTCCACTAACTGCCTAGTGATCTTAGGTGTCACCCATGTGGTCATGGGCGCTGGAACCATAGAGCAAGGGGGGAGGGGAGCCCCCCCCACGTTTGGATCATCCATATCTTTGTCCCTTTTGTTTTCCGCATGCCTCCCAACTGAATGCCCCCAGCAGGATACATCTGGTGGCTAGAGATACTCAGGCTCAAACCCTGTACCTTGGGTACAGGTAAAAAGAGCCTAAAGTCCCTAGCCACCATCACTTGTGAATTTATGCCTCACATTTTTGTTCTGTTCCTCTGGTTTGCAGGAGTGGCAAAACAAAACCTTTTATTCTAGCAATTTTCTAAGGTTATAAAATCAGTATTTGAAATGTGTCCCTATTTTGGGGCTGTATTCCCCCATTATTGGCTTTGTTCTGTATTTTTGTGCTAAGAGGTTGAGAGTTATGGTGAGAAGTGAGAACTGAATTCACTAAACGATATGACAGCCATTTAAGTTTGTCTTCCTGTCTTTCAAGAAACTGCTGGTTTAGCTTAGTGGTATCTTGCTCTGACTGTAGTGCATATGGTTCTGGGTTCAAGACTTAGTAGTAAAATGCATGGTGGTAACATAACAATTTATGCAAGCAACTTTCCAAAATTATACACGCAATGTTTACAATGTGTCCCTGGTTTTTGGCCTTTTGCCCCCCCTCCCCAAATGAAAATAAGTTCAAGAAGTTGTGCAATATGCCTATGGCTTACACTCTACTGTGATTCTGTATTTGTATATTGTGTGCAGAAGAAGACTGTTATCGTGGAAATGTTCCGAACAGGGCAGTTTTGTCATTATTGGTGCATGCATTTTGCTTCATTGCCTACTGGAAAAATGTTCAAACGATAAATTTAAAATGCAGTTGTGTGTGGAAGTAGACCTTTATGATGGAAATATTCTGAATAGGGCAGTTTTGTTATTATTGGTTAATGCGTTTTTCTTTCATTGCCCACTGGAAAAATGTTTAAACAATACATTTAAAATGCGCTAACGTAAGTCTAACAAGTGTGCTGTATTATACAAGGAATATAATTTAATACACTCAGGAAGGTGAATCAAGGAATGCATACATGTATGCATGGTCCTAAAAATGTGTTTGAAAACAGCCCAGAGGAAAATGTGAAAGGCTCAAAATCATGGGCAAATTTTAAGCTTTACTCTTGTTACCAAAGCAATGGATGAAGGTAAAACAGTTCACACCACATTACCTTGACCTGGCCAAGCCTTTTGACACAATCCCCTACTCAGGTGTAGTACAAAAGATGAATAACGTAGGAGCAAACACTTACATTGATCACCAGCTGCATTGCCAACTTGGCTCACAGGATGCAGGAGCTCAAAACAGGGGAAGAGACCAGTCACCAATGGAGTCCCCCAGGGTTCGGTGCTGAGACTTTTTCTATTTGGCATATACATCTCAAAAGTAAAAGGAAATACCAAAGAGCTTTGGCCAGCTAAGTTTGAGATGACTGCAAGCTAGTAGACGTTATTGAATCCTCAAATGACTTAACCATCGTGCAGGAAGGTTTGTCCAAAATAATAACTGGTGTCAAAATCATGACAATGCCCTTTGAGAACTGATCCAATTGTTTGGCATTTGGGAACTTGTGTGTACAGTGACCTAACTTTTGACCAACATGTGCCCAGAGTCATAAGAAATCCTTTCTATATGGCACAGCTTATAAACAAATTGATTGTGACTAGATCTAGAGATGTTGTTGTCCCCCTTTACAAAGCTCTCATTATGTCAACCACTTTGTATAATGCCCACTTTGGCATGTATCTGTCCAGCCCCATGCAACAACTGGAATACCTTCAGAGATACCTTACTAAAAGGATACAAGTCCTAAATAATAGGTCTTGCATGGACCACCTCAAAGATTTATTACTATACTCAGTATCCTACAGACTGCTTAGAGGTGATATGCCTGGCATACAAAGCATCCTCCGACATAATACATATGGACCTACTGAACATCAGCAAGTCAAATGGCATCAGAAATATTCAGTCTAGGTATCTAAACTGAATGTTGTGGAGAGATGGATATATATCACAGAGGCTACCACTGTTCCGGAACAGACTATCCATAAAAATAAAGCAAAGCTCATCCATTCATATTCAAATGCAACTTGTATATAAGGATGGGTAATAGAAAATGTACTCCAGGATTTCCCTTCATGCCACTAATGGATAGAGGCAGTTCCTAAATGCTGCATCCGTTACATGGCCCCCTCAAATTATCTATGGTATGATCACAGTTGTTCTCACTAGGGCTAATATACAATTATCAGCCATGGGGATAGCTAAGACCAATCAGAAAATGTTAATTCAAGCACCAAAAGGGAACTTGCTAAACTTAACATGTCCTCCAAGTGAGCCCATGTTGTGGTAGCAAATAGTTATAAAAAAAAATTACCCTTTTTAGTTCACTAAGTGCCCCTGTCACCCTCTGCCCCCCACCAGTCTTTAACAGCTTCCAGCGCCCCTGCATGTGGTAAGTCAGAGCCACCTCCTTCCTCCAAGATAGACTATCAGTCAGTGACCAGTCATTGTTGTCCTCCTCAGCCAGCTCCCACAGGCACCAGAGTCACTAATTGAACTCAGGTCACCTGAACCATAGTCTGGGCTTTACCCTTCTATGTCACAGACTTGGCTCATATTTTTTAATATTTATTCTTTATACTAAATACGTATTTTATTCCTCACCCTTTTGGGATTCCAAGGCTTTAAATATGTGTGTGTGTGTGTGTGTGTGTGTGTGTGTGTGTGTGTGTGTGTGTGTGTGTGTGTGTGTGTGTGTTTGGGTGGGTGGCATTGTTTCTATACTATATTTATTTACTATAAGATTCACCGAGTATTATTTAAAGATTTCAGACAGAAGTTAAATAAGCTTTTCAAGCATTTCAGCTAGGAGACGCAGTTGACTTAAAGTGCTTACTTGCAAAACAATCTGGTGACAGTTACAGTGCCTAAGAATTTCTAAACTACAACCATTGTTATGAAATTAAAAAACAGTCTTCCATAATACAGTTTTTTAAAGAAAGCAGACTGCTTTTTATGTCAAATGTGGCATCAATAATAGCCTTAAAACAATCATCTTCTTTCAAAGTATGAGAGAAAAGGAGAATTTCTATTGCATATACTAGATGTCCACAGACAACTCAGGAATTACTTGGAAAAGACAAAAGGTTTCAGAAAGACTCACCAACTAGCTGTCTGTTTGATGAAGGGAAAATGTGCTTATATGCTAAATGAGCTCTACTTAATAGTCTTGCTCATTTCATTGCCTTTTATTATATGACAAAAAAGCAGAACCTTTGAAGGACTTATTGAGGGAGAGTTCACAAGGGCTGCTGAAACTTCTGTTGCTAGCTTCATGAATGTTTCTACCTAGCACATCCTATAATCTGCAGTATAAATGAATGTGCACATATTTACCAGATTTTTTATAAACTTAAATCCCTAATATCGAGGAAGGGTATTCAAACAGCCATGTTATAAGGGATCCTGTTAACTGTCCACCACTCTGGATTACTTAGGAACTGCTTTGGATTCCACCCATAGGCTATTATTCAGTACCCAAACAACTTTTGCCAAAGAAAACTTGTGCTGCCGTGTGAAAATAAGAGCGCCGTCACACATTATCTTCCTGTTTTACATTTGAGCCTGAGTTTTTCTTTTTAAAACCTGAATTGTGTAATACTCTCTCTTTCTCTCTTCCTCTCAAACACACACACACACAAACACAAATACATGAGCATGTGTGTGTGTGTGTGTGTGTGTGTACATATATATATATATATATATATATATATATATATATATATATATAAGGGTTAATATTTGTAAAGTAATTATGGCCTTCAAACTGAATCTGCATTCAAACTCTACAATTTTATAAATCTCTGATACACTTCACTTATATTGTAATCTTCCTTGGGAATGCACCATTGATCTACTTTTTTCAATAAAAAAACACATCAGTAGATTGCATACTGACAAAGTTCAGGAGTCTGTCTGTCTGTCTCTCTCTCTCTATGTATGTATATATATATATATATATATATATATATATATATATATATATATATATATATATATATATATATATATATATATATATATATATATATATATATATATAAATTTATATGGGTGCCGGTCACCAGGCTGAATGGGTGTTAGCTGCCTAGTGAACTGCATATGGTGGACTAGATAGCTGATCGACAGGTGTGTGAGATCTCACAAATCCAGGGTTTGGAAATTTGCCCTTGTGATGATGCGCCTTATCCCAGGCCAGCGATCAAGGAGCCCTAGTCCTCCCCACTGACACCTGTGGGAGGCAGTCGTGAAACACAGGAATAATGGATTTACAAAGTATTTCAAATGCCACTTTCTGTATTCAACACAATTTCCCCAAGAGCTCACAGGAACCATGCTCCACTGGGACTTGACTCTCTGTCTCTCCAGATCCCCAAACAAGACCCACCTTGGACCATCGTTTCCCAGTTTCAAGTATCTGGCACACACACTTTAATATCTGATTTTTCACACACACGCACACACGCACACACGCGCGCACACACACACACACACACACACACACACACACACACACACACACACCTGTGAAAGGCTGACAGAGATTCAACAGTTGTATCCCTCTCTCTAGATTTCAGGGTAGCTGCTACCAGCCAATTACTCTAAGGCTCTTACAAAGGGTAACCAATTATACAGTGTCAAATTAATACTGATATGAATGATAGAGTGTGACAGAACAGTAAGGCTTTTCGTAGTGGCCACAGCAACACTGAAATAAGCACAGGTACTCTCAAGATATTAAAAGTATTCACTAAAAGACCAGCCACAATGAAAAGGTATAAAATATTTAATAATGGATAATAAAAATAGAAAACAGGAAAATACTTAATATTTAGTTACAATAAGCATCAGAGTTTTCCGTCACAAGAAATATAAAATAACACAGTTGGATAGAATCTCATATGCAGAAAAAAAATAATACTAAATGAATCTCACAGTAATTTTCCTAGCTAAACTAAGGAGAAACTGCCCCTAGTAATCTCACTTAATATCGCAAGGCAAGATGTATTGCTGAGATGCAAACTTCCACAAGGCAAGATGATATACTCCACACACACTGAACTGTACAACTACTACTGAACTACTAAGTGAACTATGATATCTGACAAAGATCTTTTTATATCAGGTTCCAAAGAAAAAAAAAAACAAAACAAAGAAACTGCTGCTGCCAGAGTTCTGTCCTTCAGCTGGTTATGGAATGACATCATATCTAACACCTGACTCTGGCACAGTTCACATTCTGAACTCTTTTAAGATTCTGCTGCAGCATCTTCAACACAAGCAACTTTCACAAATGCATCTCCAACACAAGCATCTGCACAAATCAATGTGACAGTCAAATGGCATAAGATTATTTACAAAATTTCAGCCAGCCATGCTTGCATGAAACAACACTATTTACAAAACTCTGCCAGCCATGCTGGTATATGCCACACATGCACTGCTTGGCTTCTCCTGGTACAGCTGTCAATACCTCACATTGTCAAAGTTAGTATATATAATTAGCAGTGGGTCTAGGGTACAGGGTTGCTGCCCCTATATAAAAATTATATTTATGCTGTTTTTAAAAAGTGAAAAATTGCATGCACTGAGGCTATTTCTTTGCACGTGCAGAGTGATGTGTCAACCTCCATGTTTTTGACCATATGCATTCAATATTATTTTAGTCGACCATGGCTGTTTTTGCTTACAATGTGTGTGTGTGTGTGTGTGTGTGTGTGTGTGTGTGTGTGTGTGTGTGTGTGTGTGTGTGTGTGTGTGTGTGTATGTGTATGCATGCTGTTTAGTGTAAAAATTAGAGATAGGGATAGCATTAAAGTTACAGTTGGAGTTATGGTTGGGGTTTGTGCATGGGTTAGAGTTAAGGTTAGTATACATGAGTAAGGTAAGTTTGCCACCCTGCATTACTTGTGTGCTTATCCTAACCCAAGCTTTAAGTCTAAATCTAACTCCAGTCCAAACCACATTCCTAACCTTATCCCTAACACTATGTAGACAGTTTAGTTTCAGTTTTTTTTTCTTTTAGTGTTTTTACTTTTGGGTATTTGTAGCATTCAGTGTGTATTTTTTTATACTTTCGCCTTTGGGGTTATTCACATCAGCCTACTGTCAGTCTGTCTCTCTCTTTCTCTCTCTCCCAATGGGTCTATTTTTAAATAATGTATTACCAGTACACCGAGCTACAAAAGACTGAGACAATAAACTTGAAAAGTCAGTTTCCTGGAAGTTTACAAGATCACAAGATATAGTTACAGAATACCTAAATGTATTGTAAAAGTTAAATGGTATTTGGTTAAATACTGCTTTGTCACTTTAAGATTTTATCCTAAGTACATAAAAAAACATGGCGGATGCTACATTGCAAGCTGCTGGTGTCGCTGGAGAAGTTTATGGAACTTTAAACTTTAAAAAAGAAAAACAAGTGCTAATTGAAAGGTATGTGTTTAATTTAGAATGGACCATTAAAGGGAAAAAAACCTTGCTGTTGTAAGTACATATTAGTGGTAGATGCAGAGGTAGAGCTGTTACTGTATGTTTGGCTAGTGGTGATCAGTTAAAAAAAGTTCCTTTCTCATAATAACATAGGTGTAACATTGTGTATTTGTAGTTTACCTTTTCCTCAATGTAATGCAACCTTGGAGTTGGTATATTTAATTTATGTGGGGTGTGAGGGGGTCAGCCCCCCCCCCCCGCAAAAGTGTAAGAAATAAAAAATTGTTGAAGTTTTGCATCGGTGGAGGGTAGGAACTTGCTGTTTGCTTTACAGTGTTCGGTACTATGGGACTCAATCTTGTAAACTTTCAGGAAATTGACTTTTCGAGTTTATGGTCTCAGTGTTTTGTAGTTCGGTCTACTGGTAATACAGGATTTAAAAGTAGACCCCTCCCAATATATATATATATATATATATATATATATATATATATATATATATATATATATATACATACATAGAGAGAGGGAGAGAGAGAGAGTTTAACTAGTATTGGTCAAGTGTAAGTAAAATCGACTGCTGTATTGTCAACACACTTTAGTCAATAATGCAGATGTCCGACAGTTGGGGGATAATGGACAATCCTCAGAGCTGAGGAATATGTCTTTTTCCAAAGAATTGTGGAATCTTGAAGTCAGTTTATATAATTAACAGGGGGTGCATCCCCCTATATGAAGGTTCAGGGGGCTTGCTCCCTACAAAAAACACTGTTTTTTTAACTGTGCATGTTCCAAGGAGTAACCTCAGTGAATGCACAGAAGCTTGTCAACCTTTTAATTTCAACATTAGCGTGTTGATATTAGCAACAGTGACTTAACAGTAATTCAAAAAATTACTCCAGATACATTTATACAAATATTATATGTATATATATATATATATATATATATATATATATATATATATATATATATGGGTCCACTTTTTAATTTCGAAAGCCCAAACGTTTTGAAATATCTAGCTCAAAACAACGAGATTTTGGAATCTCAAAATTAAAAAGTGGTAAAAAAAACCAACTAAAACAATGTTTTTGCAGGGGCAAGCAGCCGTGCACCCCCCACACCCCCTGCAACTTAAATATACCATCTTCGAGATTGCGCTACAGTGAAGAGAATAGTAAGCAGAACAGGAGCATTACCATTCTCTTCACTGTAGCGCATTCTCAGAGATGGTATATATTTAAGTTGCAGAGGGTCTGGGGGGGTGCAGGGGGACTTGCCCCCTGCAAAAAACATTGTTTTAGTTGTTTTATTTATTTATTTTTTTCACTTTTTAATTTTGAAATTCCAAAATCTCGACTTTCTGGGATCGGTATTTTGAAAGTCGAGATTTTCTGCTTTCGAAATTAAAAAGTATATATATATATATATATATATATATATATATATATATATATATATATATATATAGATATATAGATATATAGATATACATGTGTGTGTGTGTGAGTGTGCAGTCATATACAGTTATTTGGGTAATAAAGTTTCATTAAATAGTGTAACACTCTCACACAGACAGATTTAAAAGTGCACCTGCAAATATAAGTTTTAAATAATGGTTTTGTCTGCTTATATTAGTACAGGCTTAAGCAGAAAATTGTTTTACTAATGCAGGAAGGCAGGCCGCCGGATAATTCAGGTCAACTTCCTCATGCTTCACAAGGTGAATAATTGGTATATTAGTATCTTCTATCCAAATATCTTTTTTGTCTCTCATGCCATTACTAAACCATTGACTTGGCTAAATAGTGGAAGGCTTCCTAAAAAGAAAATGGTCCCATGTTGCAAATAGAATACCTGATCACAAAGGAGAATAAAGTAATATTCTTAAAAATTGCAAGCCCATTGATGTTATATTGACCATGGATAAAAGTTGTAGAATGAATAGTCAAAAACAGCTATTATCTTTACTCATTCTCGGCTTGCTGTTGTTCACCAGCCAGTATGGATTTAGAGTATGGCATAGTATTTAAACTGCATGTGCTCATCTCACTGAATAGCTCCATCATAACCTACTCAGATGAGCTCACTACATCCGTTCTACATTTCTTGTAGAATGACTGAGAACCCACAGAATTAACAATGACATTGTTTCAAAGCTAACTTTTTAACTACTCCTACAGAAAGAAAGAAAGAAAGACAAAGAAAAAAGGTTATCTTGGACTCCCAAGGTGGCTGCACATTGATCAACAGCTTACCTTCAACTCTCCCAGTAACAAAAAAAAAAAAAAAACTGCGGTAAGGGTTAGTAACTCTGCCATTTTTAGTAAAATTCAGTTACTCTTTAGTAGGTATACTGCCTGGATGCCAACAAAGAAGAAATTTAGAGATCCTGAAATAAAATCAATTAGAAAATGTGAAGAGTAAACACTGACTGTGAAGAATCCTGCAGGTGTTCAGTAAAAAGCAGTTCAAGTTCCAGGTTTGTTACAAGAGGATGGATTTCAGTAATTTAGGGAAAAAATCAAATTTGCTCAGAGCGGATAAAATAAATGAAACATTGAAGGAGTATATCAACTAAAATAGGCTGGACAAATGGAAGAAGCTTTAAACAGCTATTTAGATAAACTGATACAACTGCAAAAATCAGAGGTCAAAATAAAGAAAAGTCTGGCTGAGTATGAAACTGCTCAACATGAGATGTTTTAAAAAATAGTAGAATTAAAGGGCAGAACACACAGAGAAAACCTGAGATTTCCTTTTATACCAAAGAAATTAGAAGAAACACACCAAAGTAATTTTATGAAAGCACAAGTAAGCATTTGGACTGGTATTCCACAGCAGGATTTGTTAATTGAAGGGCACACAGAGTGTGTGTGCTCCAAACCAGCCATGAGAAAGCAGCCAAGACATGTATTAGTGAAAATGTAATTGTACCAACAGAAAGCATTGATCCTAACAAAACTGTAGCAGAAGGGACAGTATTAAAAATTGGAGACAGCAGAGTGTAGAAAATGATTATTCACTGTATACCAGACAGAAGAGAAGCACATTTTTCCCAGCAGTCAGGCAACTTTGAGAGGCAGGTGTGAAATTCAAGCTGCTGTATCCAACTGTCTTCAGAATGTTTTTTTCCTGGAAGATCAAAGTTGTTTTTTGATACAGAACAGGCAAAGGAGGATATACAACAGTTTGTCCAACAAAAAGTGAGCCATAAAACATAATATGACTCTGCTTCTTGTTCTTCTGATAATAAAGCCCATAGAGAGACTTTGCCAATGAAACATATTCCAGTGTTTCAAAGGAAAATGCCTGAGAGGCAGGAAAAACAAAGGAGTTGACTGGAAGAATCCAGAGTGCCTTGGACTTGATCTGGAGTCTGGGGTAGGGAGATGGAGATGAATGGGAATAAGGCCAGAAACACTAAAATTAGTGAATAAATGTGAGACTATAAAACATCAATCACATTTGTGAAGTATGGCTTTACAAGAAAAACTGACTGAGAAAGATTGGACTTTTGTTGATTTTGTTAAACTTGCAGAGGGTCTGCAAGGCATATACTCCACTTCGTGTCATTAACACTTGGAAGGACAATAAAATGGAAAAAAGAAGTAGAACAACTATCAGTAGAACAGTTTTATTTGTATAAAAACATTTCATGATATAAATTGCATGTTGCATAGTAAAGCATTTTTAGTCGTCGTATGTGATACAATGCTTAATTAACAAGTACATTTTTCTTTTTTACTTTTAAGAAATGCATGCATTACAATGTAAAAAGAGAAGAAAGTCTGTACAAAAGCATGTTCAAGTCAATATGCTGTAATATTGGATTGTTGGAATGAGGGATGTGATGTAAAAGTACACTGATTATAATATATGTAGAGTTGAGATGCTTTCTGTTGCTTTTCCATTCGTGGATGTCTGGATTAATGCCCTTGGCTTAAACTAGTAATACATTTCTTGTGTAGGCATTTGTGGTGGAGAAATGAGAGAAAACTGTGGATGCGGTGAAAAGTTTTCCTTTAGCAAATAAATGTTCAGTGTG
This sequence comes from Protopterus annectens, assembly GCF_019279795.1. NCBI lineage: Eukaryota > Metazoa > Chordata > Ceratodontiformes > Protopteridae > Protopterus > Protopterus annectens. The sequence goes on from NC_056738.1 coordinate 130,821,273, forward strand.
AGTTGAGATGTCTGCAGCTAGGGGCAGCTTTAGATTCTGTTTGAGACAAGCTGACATCAGGTCTAGGACACTGATTGCTGAGAGAAATGTAAAATTAAAAGATACAGTGTCAAACAGTTTAATAAAAAAATAAAGTTTGAAATTATTGGATTATTATATTTTCCTGGTACCTAAATACCTCAGTACATTTACTAGAAGAGTAACAAAATCTTTATTTAAAAGAAGCCACTGCACTTTTTCTTAAGGCTAAAAGTTAATGTTTTCTGAATTTGAAAGCTTACAAACTGTTTTTTACCTCTAGTAGGGGAATAAAGATAAGACAAGAGTAGACAGCAATTAGAATACGTAGGACCACAGGCTGTAACATGCACTTTAGCATGGATAACCTTAATTTTAGGTAATGTAATGCCTGTGGGTGCAGCTGCCAATTTGGGACAATTGTTCCTATCAGGAAGGATAAACTTCATTATTTGAAGATGTAAATAATTTTGTATATTTTTTAAGTTAATAGGGTATGGGGATGTTCTGGGGAGTGTTTGTTTTTGGTTTGATGATTACATTAAAACAAAAAGTCTTCTAAAATGTGACATAGGTTCAAATGGAGATGACAAGAAACAACTGTATAAAAGCTTACCCTGCCAAACATTAGTGGTTGCATGTAACACAAAAGCTAGAAATAAAACAATTAAAAAGCTGACATATAATAGGTGGGTATAATAACTTCTTATCATAATGGCTACACTATCTATATTATTTTGGAATGTGAATGGCCTCACAGGTATAGACAAAAATGTATGAGCACTGAATTATATGAAGAAATGCAGAGTGCAAATAGCAATGCTACAGGAGACACATTTGTAAAGAAGTAAGCATTTGAATTTGATAAAGAAAGGATTTCAGGTTTTCAGGATAGATAATCAGTGGAATCTCAGTGACAAAGAAAAATTATAGCATTTGTACTAATTGCTAGAGGATCTCCAATAGCAATAGCTGAGGGGGAAGGGTAAAATGGTAGATTTATATAAGTAAGGGGCTACTAGCAAGAAAGGTGGATTATGCTGGCATGTATTTATATTCCACCTCAAACTGCTATTATGGAACTTAAGAACATTTTTGGAGAAATAATCAGTTTTCAACAGGGAATATTATTTATAGGTGGAAACTGGAACTTGATTTGCAACAGTGACTATGTATCTGGGGGACCTAGAAGGGAAATATAACAAAAGATGGTAGATTTCTGGAGAAATTTATGAAAGTATTTGGTATGAAGACATGAATTAAGCAGCAGGAACTTGGAAAGAATTTTCATATTATTCCTCAAGGTACAATAACTGAGCTAGACTAGACAGAAATTATATTTCACATTAGCATCTGCATTTAATCAAAAGCTTCAACACACATCCAGTAACTATTTCAGATATGCAGCCATGGTGGTGCAGTGGTAGCATTGTTGCCTCACAGCAAGAGGTTCTCCCGTTCGATTCTCAGCTGGAGGACCTTTTGTGTGGAGTCTGCATGTCCTTCCCACTGAAGAGTGGCGTTTGAAAGACATGCGTAGAATGGGTGTGCCTTCGCTGAAGGTTGGGCATTGAGCTGGCACCTCGGCACCCGTAAAAAATCTACTGCCAATCATTAGCGGACCAGAGTTCCACTGTGGTGACCCCTAACTGGGAAAAGCCGAAAGAAGAACAACACCAATAACAGCTAAGATAAAAATGTAGGGTAATGATGTAGAAATGAGACACTGGTGCTTCCCCTCCCATCTGCTAAAAAGAGAGGAATGTAAGGAATAGGTAGTGTAAATTATTCAAGAATTATTATGGAAGATAGAAATTTCTTCAAAAGTTATAGCAAGTGAGTGGGATAAAATGAAAGTGGAATTTTAAAATATGGTAGAAATAAAAAAGAAAGATATATGGTTAAAAAGTACCAAGAATTATTTAGACAGCCTGACAAAGGTTAAAGTATTGCAGAATAAGTAGAATCTCACAGACCAAGAAGAGATGCTACAGAGAAAATAAGGGACTACTGTATAATATGCATGAGTTTAGAAAGATTGCTGTTAAGCAACAGTTTTTGGTAATAACCCCAGAACACAAAAAATTCTAGCACAACAACTTAGGCAACAGAGTATAAAAAGGGTTGTTGCCAAACATAAGGAGGCTATAACAAGAAAAATAACCAGAGATCCTATAGATGTATTAGAGATATTTTGGAAACTTTATGAAAATTTGTATAAAGAAGAGAAATGTGGAAATCAAGAAACAGCACAAGTGGAAATGTTAATGGCAGACTTAAGTATGCCAAGTTAGAGGTAAATGAGGCTCAACAATTAACAGTTAAGATAGGAGGAGAGGAGATGAGATAAAAATGGTGACATATAATCAATCTGCAGGAAAGTCACCAGGAATAAATGGTATTCATGTTGAAGTTTGGAATCTAGGAGGAAAGAAATCGCTAAAGATCTGGAAGGTTTTGTTTAACAGTATTTTAAAAGAAGGGGAAGCACTAACATCCTGGAAGAAAGTTTAGGTGACTGTAATACAAAAACACAGTAAAGACCCATCAGATCCAGCTTCAAATAGGCCCATTTCATTTTTAAACCATGATTATAAAGTATTTATACCCATAATGGCTAAAAGAATGGCAAAGATATTGTCAAAATTGATAGATAAGGATCAACGTGGATTTGTGGAGGAGAGGCAAACATTTGACAACATTACTAGAAAAATGGTTATTCAGAGGGAAGCAGAATGTAAGAAAATACCACTGTTGTTGGTCGGTCTTCATGGAGAGAAAGCATTCATCAGAATATGCTGGGAATTTATGAGTAGGGCAATGGAAGCATTTACATTCCCTGACACAATAATAAAGTTAATTAGGGGGATATATGAAGGATCAGAGGCAAGAATTAAAGTGTGAGGGTTCCTCTCTGATAAGTGTGACAGAGGAACCAGGTAGGGTTGTCCTCTTTCCCCCTTGTTATTTGCATTATATTTAGAGCCACTGGCAAAGAAAATAAGGGACTTAGAAATTCAAGGATATTATTCATTTGGAATCAAGAAAAGCTGACTTTATTTGTAGACAATATTATTTTATACCTGATAAAACCACAAAAGGACATCTCAGTGTTGTGGAACATTTTGAGACAGTTTTGAGTCTTTTTGAGATATAAAATGAACAAAGATAAAACAAAAGCTATAACTGTAAATTATGTGCCTACACATGAATTGATTCAGCAATGTCCATATTTATGGAGACAGAATAAAATTAAGTTTTTTGGAATATTAATTAAAAAGATTTCTGTTATGGTAGCTAAGGATATATGGGAAGAGACTAAACAAAAGATAATTCAAAAAGTGAGAAACTGGAAGCTCTTGTTTTTGGATATGGATAGCAAGATACAAGTAGTGAAAATGTCCCTTTCATTTTATATACACATCAGGCATATTTTTATTAACCAGAGACAAAGTTGTGGACAGTAATTAATAAACAGTTGAAAGATTTTATCTGAGAGGGGAAGAGGGCAATGGTCAAGTGGGATAAGTTGATCTTTCCAATAGAGCAAGGTGGTTTAGAACTACTTCACCGATTTGAAGGGATATTTTACTGCTACCCCATTAAGGCTTCTACACATAACACAAGCAGAAAGCTATAATTCAAAGTGGAAATGGATGATGGTGATGAAGCAGGGGGAAATTCAAGATATAAGTAGAAAGTGGGATTTTGGATGCAGATTCTTAAGGAGAATAACAGCTATACAGAATATTATTTATTTATTTATTTATTTATTTATTTTATATTTGCTTACAGGGGGTGTCCGACTGGGCCAGTGGCCCTTTTTCACAGGAGGCTTGGGGACAAAAGTTCCACTATAAAAACACATTACAAACAATATAAGAAATCGATAATAATCAAGAATACATAACTTTGGTAAATATAGGTAGTAAATAGTTTATCTATAGACAATAAAAGTTGAAAGGGTAATATAAAGTGGAAAAAAAGAAAGCTAACAAATAAACTAGCATGATTGTGCCATCATAGAGAAATGACTGATCAGTAGATCAATATCATGGTATTGGTGGTAAATATTTATGACATACATGTATGGTATATGAACAAGAATATGGCTCATTGTTGCTGTGCTAGTGTTACATGTTCTAAGCAGTTATAGCTAAGGCAATATTGAGGTGAAGTACAAGAAGGAGGGAATATGATGAAACTGTAGAAAGCTTGAGATAAGTAGATAAAAGTAGGAGCAGTAGTGAGCTTAAGACAGGTAGAGAGAGAAATTTGAATTCCATGACAGAAGGGATAGTTTGGATGTTAGAATTTAGTAAGGGGAGATATATTTTGGCTGTAAGAATAAAGAAGGACAGAAAGATCAGCCTGGATTAGTGCAGGAGAAAAGTCGTTTTTTGGTTAGGTGTTCCTTAAGCTGTAGTTTAAATTTGGATGTGTTGCTAGAATTTAGTTTTGTCTGAGGCATGGAATTCCAGGATTTAGATATTTGCTGGGAGAACAGAGAGTTACTGTAACAGTTATTAGGTTAGTCACTTTGAGTAATAGTTTGTTGGAGGATCTTAGTGGCCTGCTATTTGAGTAGGGCTGCACTAAGCTCTTGTGTGCTGGACAGTTGTCTAAATGGTGGAAGATGGAATAAATGAAAGCTAGTTGATTGAGGGATAGGAGATTGGGTAGTTTAATCCAATTTAGTTTATAAAGTGATGTACAGTGATGTGATCTGTAAGGGAGGGTAGTAGCAAATCTTGTGATTTTGTTATAGGAGGACTCCAGTTTGTTTAAATCTGATTTTCTGAGATTAGTGAATATTGGTGAGGCATATAGAATGTCATGTAGATAAATCCTAGCTATGAAATGTCTAGTGGTCTCAGTTAGGTATGGTTTGACTCTGTATAGTGAGACCCTAGCTTAATGTGGACCTTTTTGATAGTTAGAGTGAGGTGTTTGTCAAATTTTAGGTTGTTGTCGTCAATTGTGAGTCCAAGGAGTTTGGCGTGTTGGATAGGTTCAGTTTTAGTTTTACTGACTGAGTAGATGATGAAGGAGTAGAGTTAGTAGGAACTTTGCTATTAGTAAAAAGCATAAGCTTTGTTTTATTTGGATTGATTATGAGCTGAGGGTCAGAGAGGTATTTTTCAATGTCTTGAAAAGATTGTTGGGTTGTTTGTAGGCATTCTGGTATGGAGGAAGCTGAACATATGAGGGAGGAGTTGTGCAATGGTTGCATGCTGGGTGGCTATCCTGAGCCTGTTGGTGAAGATGGTGAACAGCGATGGGCCAAGAATTGAGCCTTGGGGTACTCCTACTGAGACTGGTAATAGGGTGGAGAGTTCATTTTGCCACTTAACTGCCTGTTGGTGGTCAGTTAAGTAGTTGAGAAACCAGAAGAGGGCTGGCTGGGTTAGGTTTAAGGAAGCGAGCTCATTTAGTAGCTTTTGGTGGGATACTGTATCAAGGCCTTAGACATATCCAGAAAGATAGACAAGATGAGCAGGTTGTCATTTTTAAGCAGGTTGATGAATTTGTAAAACTAACGATGGCAGTGGTTTTACTATGTTTAGGTGTGAAGCCATGTTGAGATGCAGATAGGAGATTATTGCTTAGTAGATAGTTATTGATTATATTGTATTATTATATTATATTATATTATATTATATTATATTATAGTATATTATAGTATATTATATTATTATATCATTATAGTTTGTGATTACAAACACAAGAATGGAGAAATGAGATTTTGCTGATAGGGATGAATGCAATTAGGGGTACAGGGAATAGGCGAGATGGAATTTACTGGAGAAAACTGGCAAAGGAACCAAGGTATTGAAGGCAAATAATTAGAGAGGGAAAATTAACAGAATGGGAAGAGGCCAAAAAGACAATTGGACTACAGGCTACAGGCTGCCTTCCCTATCTGAGATTGATATCAGAGTATATGCAAAGAGAAAGGGTTTGGGGAATTCTAAGTGAAAGACCTGCTCTTAAAAAAGGGATAGTTAGAATGGCATGTAAAATATTGCATAATAACTACAGGAATCAATCCGAGGAGGTTAGAAAAGATTGGGACGAGAGATTGGTTAAGTAATTCAAAAGGAAACAATGGGAGGACTTATGTATGGCTCCCAAGTATGCAACAAAGTCTAGAAGACTCAGGCTTTTTGCCTGGAAGTGTTTGCCTAGGTATTTTTATACCCTAAGCAGGCTGCAAAGAATTTTTCCTCAGACAGATGGCAAATGCTGGAGGTGTGATGGGAAGAAAAAACTAACTGGGAACATATGTTTTGGGAGTGTAATGAGTTGGTAGACTAAAAAATCTCTACAGAGTACTATGTCAGGAATATTGAGTGAGCAAATGGGTGTAACTAAGGACATTGTTTTTTGAGCTGGCATTCAGGATCTGAATTGCCTAAACAAAGTAAAGCCTTATTAAGTTTCATTCTGGTTGCTGCCAAAAAAGAGATTACTAGAAAATGGAAATCTAAACCAGCTGTATTTGAAGTAATGAATATTGTAACACAGATAAAGGAACTGGAAGTGGGATACTTAGAAAAAATAGAAATTGTTAGAAAAAATAGAAATTGTGAGAACAACATATGCAGAATAATGTTTTAAAGGAGGAATGAGGTTTAAGGGAAGGCAGGAATTGATCAATTTATGTAATGTTGGACTATTGATAATTGTACAGAAGAATAAATGTGATGTATGTTTGCAATTGGGAATATGTTAATATGGTTTGCTTTATTTTATGTAAATGTATATTAGCCTATGTCATAACTGATAATTCAATAAAATTACTAAAAAATGGGTTATCTTCATTACTGGGGTCACCTCAGGATCCTTGCTGTGACCTCTGTTATTTACTGTTTTTATCAACTACATGTAGATGTTTTAGCACCCATGTAAACTTATACAGTGTGTTAATGATGTTACTCTGTTGTTAATCAGCCAAAATGTACTATACCCACAAAATGCACCACACCAAGCATTCAGTACTCTAAAGAATATGGTGTAATCCTTAATCTATCCAAAACTAAGCCTATTCACTCCAAGGAAGATAACCATCCAAATGAATGCAAATAAATTGCATCTGTAAAATAAATGCATAGCAAAGTCACTCAATACTGCAAATATTTTGATGTGATCATCATTGATAAGCTTACCTTTCTAACCTGCTGTCTTAACTTTACCTTTAGACCATTCAACGTATTTGACACTTTTACAGACTAAAGAAAGTCATAAAAGAAAGTCTAGAATTATAACTACTATATATCTGCTAAACATTTAACTGCTCGAAAGATTAGTTATATTTGCAAACATTCCTATCTGTTCTGTGGACAGCTTCTGCATCTCAAACCATAACATAGCCCAGCGTGATATAAACTCTGCAAGTAGTCTTCACTTCTGCACTAACTTGAAAATGCTCATATGGATTAAAATGGAAAGAAGAACTAAAACCGTTCGACACATAACGCAATCAAGATTCTATATAGCCAGAACTGTCCATCCTTAACCACTCTTGTCATCTAGAACCAGCCCAGGAGGCAACTACACTCATCATCTGGTAGTCTCTATGAGGTCTCTGGAATACACATTTAATAAAATGTCTTAGTCTGCGTACCCAGACCCTGTAATTCACTGTCTTCTGGAACTAAAGCGATACAAACTTCAGAAAATATTTAGAAAACAAAATTGCAACACTAGTTTGTGGTCACCTGGCACAGTTCTTGTGTTGTTACCTAAACTCCAACACTAGTAACTTGTAGCTACATGTCTTCCTGGAAGTTATCTGTTCATATTCAGTGCTTAGTACCTCTCAAATAAAAGTGTTTTATCCCATTACTGTACTACTCTCATTCACTCTCTTCATGTTGCCACTTAGCTTCCCCATGTCTCATCTCTTCATTTATGATATATACCTCGATCAAATGTTGCTACTTCTGTAAGCTGTTTTATGTCCATACTGAATGTACTATTCTTGCTGGATATAATAAACAACGTGCAACCTAGGGCTTTTCTCAATAAGCCTCCTCTTTACTCTTTAAAAGGGATTTTTACAGTAGGATTTTCTTGGTTAGTAAACATAAAATAAAAATAAAATATATAAACAGCTAAAATTCTACCACCTGCTTGTGCTTTTTTATTTCTCAATTATATTCTTGGGTTTGAGTATACCACTAGATAACTTTAAGGCATGCTATCTCATGGGCATCTGTGTCTTTGTTCTTAAATGTACAGTAAAGTTTACACTTTCTTTTTAACAATAAAACAAAGACATGCATCTAGAGTGTTTCTCCCCACTCCTCCACTGAAAATTGGCTTCAATCCAAGTCAGACAATTCCGGTAAACAAATGTTAAATAAATAAAACGTTCAGGAGTATTCAGAAACAAATAATGCATTGTGATAAACAAAATAGCGCAGTGAGTAGTGATGTGCTGAGTGGAGGGATTTCAGAGATATATGCACTATGATTGCACTAGAGAAAAATAGTACAGTATGCATCTCTTGCAAATGACCGCATAAGGCTATGCAAATGAGTGTCAACATACTAACGAAAAGCACTGCCTATAAAAATGATTAAAAAGTGGTGGAATGATTCAGAAAGTACAAAATCAGTGTGATAAGCAGTTTAGATCAGCTTACCTGACCATTCTACATCTTCCATCATTTTTCAGTGAACAGGTGCATTGCTTGTGCTAAGATGCTAGGAGCAGGATCTGCTTTAGCTAGTCAACATGTGTTAGTGGCCACTTTGGAAACCAGTGTCCACAATGTTTCATGCTGTCGCTGTCATATCACTGAAGAGTCCCTCAGCAGCTGACGTAGTACCTTCAAAATCAGGACATAGTTGACCATTACAATATGGACAGAGACATCATACAGGGACTAGTAAACATGTGCTGTCATCATTTAAATCAGGTGGCTGCATGAACTGCCTGTCTTAGTGAATATTAAGGTTTGTCCAGCATTAACCATCCATGTTATGGGTACCTTGCTGTGTCAGACAGGAGACACATTAGGAGTTTTGAAGGTATTGGCCTTGCAATTCCTACACCAGTTCCTTGACTTGTTGCTGCACTGAGATTCTAGGGTCTGCACAGGTCATTAAATACACTGTGTCTGTGTGTGATATAAGCACCTGTCATGATTCCAATATCTGGCAACTTATACCAGCGTTTTGTACAGGGTGACTTTCCACAAGGTCATCTATTTGTAGATGAACACATTGCCACTCACAGAGACCATGAAAGTGCAGTCATATAAATGTATGTATCAGAGCACTCATAACAGTATTGGCTGTTGCATGTAGCTAGTGATGGATGATATGCCTGGGAAGTTATGGCTGATGACCTATATCCACAGCCCCAGACTGTACTGTTGCAGACATGTAGCATTGTCAAACATGTGTTTGGACTGCTGAAGGCCCACTTCCATTGCCTGAATATAGCTAATAACATACTGTTAACAAGGAGGATTATTACACATTAAAGTCACAATTTTGATCTCATTTTTTTTAATACAGGGCAAGTGAGATCATGTCATTTAAACCAGGAATTTACTGGCCTCCAACACCACTTGCCAGTATAATTCCCTGTATTCAACCTGGGGTCCTTTGGCACAACCTCTAATATAAAAACTGAAATTCAGCTTCAGGACAAGTTTTTGTGTGTTTGTACAGAGAATTTGTTTCACATTTTATGTAAAAGCATTACAACCAACATAAATAATCCCTTTTGTGTTACAAATTCGCAGTCCCTTTTGTGTACAAATTCAAAAGTTTTAAAGTTAAAATTTTGTTATTTCTGGCAGGTAAAGTAATGGTATCCCAGTAATCAAATAAGAACAATAATTACAAGCACCACATTTGAATACACTAGCTTTTTGTTTGTACCTGCTAACCTTGAATTCCCTTTACTACCTCTTTCAAAAATATCCTTCAGGGTGTTCCCTTTCCTATAAATATGTTTTATTTCACCCTGGAAAATGTGATTTAAGTCAGAAACTTTAGAAAAGTTAATCCACTCTTTGTCAAAATTGATCACACCAGCTTGTCCATCATATGTGGTAATGATACCTGATCATTATTTAACCCATCTACTTTCTTGTTTGTGACTTGTTGAGTTGCAACATCTTCAATCCGTCACTGACTTCTTTCGAAACTCTATCAATGAGCTCTTCCTCTATTCAGGAACATGTTTCTCAGGTTTTACATTCGTTACCATAACATGCATCATCTTTCTATAAATTCTAGAGTATGTGGGAGACTTTAGTTGAATACAGGGAATTATACTGGCAAGTGGTGTTGGAGGCCAGTAAATTAACTCAATGCATTTCTATGTACAATGATTGTTTTCACTGATTGTTTTACTGGCTGTTTTTAAAATTTGGATGAGTATATAAAAGCAGTAACTGAATGTATTAGTGTAATCTGATGAAAGTTGTGGCCAGGCAATGGGGTGATTTGATTCATTACTAATAACATACTGTAAGATATTTGTGATCTGTGCCATGCTACAAAACTGTTACTGCAAAGAGAGGCTGTATCATTAGTTACCGTAACTGTGGCATCAACATAGGGTATGTTCAGTAAGGAGTTGTCAGTTGAACCAGATGCAGCAGGCCCTTATGCAATGCAAAAGCAGGTTCAGTAAATCATTGTACTGGCAAAGAGGTGGAGTTTGTTGCACAACCATTTGCCATAACAAAACGAAACCAGAATAAAGTTAATGAGTGCATTAACACACTCTGGTCAGACATTACAGTACACTTACTGGCCACAGTGTACATCAAACATTATCATACTCACATAAGTCAGGTGAGATGAGGCAGAGTGACAGTGCACAGCAATGTTAGGACAGGTGGAGGAATCACAGGTGGTGTGTGTGGGAATCTAGCACACTGTTAGGATATTAGGTGGTGTTAGCGATCACTTCCTCAGGTGATGGGTTGGAGCTTCCATGAACAAAATGCTTACTGGGTGCACCATGTGGCCCTGCAGTGTTACACATTGGGTAGCTTGTTGAGTCTATGACACAGCACATTGGTTGCATGTGAGGGAATGTCACCATGGCTCCTGATGCAGTACACTGGCAAAAAGAAACTCTAATCCCTGCAAGTTCTCCTTACACTGGAAAATGTAGACATCTGTTCAGTTATTTAGACATGTATTAAAGCCATGGAGAGCAACCAGCAGTACAGGGTTGTAATGCCTTCTCACATTTAGACCAGGTACTGCTCAGGAAGGGACATAAGGCTGAGTTGTCTCAATTTACATAAAAAACAAACACACCTCAAGGTTTATCAAACAGTATGATGCATTTGAGCAAAGTTGTATACCATATCCTTGCAAGCTATAGGTCCCTGTCTATGACCCAGAAAACCAGTAACACATACATAACTAGAGACACTCCCCATTCAACCCAACACCATATTCATGTGCACCTTTAACTACCCCAGTATAAACTGGGAATCATACATGACCCCAAACATGCATGCATGCCCAGAGATTCATGGACTTTGTAAAAACAAACACCCTGGACCATCTAGTCTGTACACCCACTAGGGATACTAACATCCTTGACCTGGTCCTCACAAACATGGGAGAATGTTGCGCACCTCCCAGTGTAATGTTATCACTAGTCAGATTGGACCCTAAAGTTGTCTTCTTTGAAGTAAAAATAAAACCAGAATCCCAGATAACCCTAAAACTCTAAGGAATTATTCTAAGGGAAACATCCTACTATAAAGTCACACCTTGGCATAATTTCAAGCCCCCCTAACCTTGAGAAAACCACTGTCTACATAGAAATTGTTCATGCAAACCCTGTCCAGTCATATTAATGACTGTATAGAGACAGCTGGACCTTCCTAGAATAAGCACAGGACAAACTCATATAACAAGCCATCATGGTGGAATCCCAAGATCAATAGGTTGTATAACAAAAGGAAGAAAAATCATGGCAAAAATTAGGAAGTGTAATATCCAGCAAGGTAAAAACCTCCCTCAGCAATCAAAACAAGCAGCTCTGGGGGCTAATCAAGTCTACCAAAGCCAAATTTATGGTAAAAGTAGCCTCCCTGGCCAAGAACAATCACAAGACATTATTTAGCTATGTCTGCAACTTCAAAGGTAATATACAACAATGTGCTAAATTAATTATAAATGGAGTCATCTATACTGAGCCGGATGATATAGCAAATCCACTGGCTGACAAACTTAGCTCCAGTGTGCACTTCCCTCTTCCCCTCAGACACTCCCTTAGGAAATACTCTCAACTCTAACTCCCTCAACTATCATTAAGGAATAGGTCCTCAATGCACTTTCCAAAGCCAAGAGCACTGCATTGATGTGCCCTGATAATAACCACGGATGCCTCCTTAACAGCATGAAACATGACCTATCAGAACTGCTAAAATAACTATTTAACAATTGCCTCCAAACAAGCTTCATACTAAAAGAATGGAGGACTGCAAATGTCATCCCTTTTAACAAGGGCAGGCCATTTATGGACCTGTGTAACTACAAACCCATAAGTCTGACTATTGTCTTATTTATTTATTTTATTTATTTATTTACATTTGTTTACCGGGAAATTCCAACAGGACACAGATCAGTGGAAGCCCGGGGAGAAAAGCTCCACAGAACAATAAATGAGCAACAGAGTACATGAAGAACAATTGAATATACATACAATAGCAAATAATACATACTGCAGCAAACATTAGCTATACATACAATATGAAACATAGTAATGAACAGATATACCAATATCTAGCTAGCGGCTAGGAATAAAGATAGGATGTATATACAGATAGTACTAAGCTCAAACAGATACTGTTCTAAACTCATATACCTAAATCTTATATACAAATACTGCACTAAACTCAAGCAGATATAAAGCAGAAACTCCACATGAAGCTGGAACAAGCTAGAAGGGCTAATGGGATGGAAGGGGAAGAAAGAGGAGTAAGATAGGAGACTGAGTGAGTAGTATACATGGTAGTGAGGAATCTAGGTGTAAGTCAGTGTATTGTCATATGCAAAGCCATGAAAAAATTATCATGGAAATGATAAATAGCAACATAGGAAACCTTCAGACACTGGATTCAACCCAGTTTGGTTTTGTCAAGGACAGGTCATGCGTACTCAACCTGGTGGACCTTTTTTTGAGAATTTACCAAAGCAATGGATGAGGGAAAATGATGCATACTGCCTATCTTGACCTGCCCAAAGCATTCAACACAGTACCCCCACTCAGGCATTATAGATAAACTCATAAAAGTAGGTATAAACCCCTATGTCACCCACTGAATAACCAGCTTGCTCACAGAGTCAACAATTTACTATAGGGGATTCTACCTTGACAAAGAGGCCAGTCACTAGCAGAGTCCCTCAAGGCTTGGTATGGGACTTCTCCTTTTTGGCATGTACTTCTCTAAAGTCATGACCAATGTTAACGGCCTCTAGCTGACTAAGACTGCAGACATTTGCAAACTAGGCTCAGTCATAGTATCCTTGAAATACACCAACATCCTCCAAAAAGGTGTGAAACATCCAGAGCCACTGTCTTAAACTGAATCCCATAAAATGCATAATAGTATCCTTTGAGAAGATGAATGCCCCTGAAAACGTGCACATTGATGATACACCACTAAGAGTAGACCCAGTTGTGAGGGATTTGTGGATACAAGAAGACGCAGTCTGGTCTTTGACCATCATGTGTCTACAGAAGTAAGGAAATCATTTTACACTGAGCAATTTATAAACATGGTCATGACATGTAGGCCCAAGGATGTCATTGTCTGTCATCAAAACAAAACCTGACTACAATGCCTCCTCTGGTATGTATTTGACTGGGAATATGCAACAACTGTAGTAACCCCAGAGATTTTCACAAAAAGAATACAGGACATAAACAACATGTCCTAAATGGACTGCCTCAAAGCATTATCCATGTACTTGGTCTTCTACCGACTGCTGAGGGGCAATCTATGCCTGGCCTACAAAGCATCCTCTTATCCCATTCTGATGGAGCTTTTACACATCCTTAAAACAAATAGCATCAATCTGGGACCTAAATCTTGTCTGTAACATAAATAGGATATGTTGGAGGGACAAATAGGTGTCTCAGAGACTACCCCTTCTCTGAAACAGGCTTCCCATCCATGTGAAACAGAGTTCTTCCCTAACCCAAGTGTGTCTTGAACAAGTGGCTGGGGAATCAGAAATTTACCCTTGGTTTGGCACCTATGTTTCTAGTAGCCAGAGGCAACCTATAAATGCTTGACCACCCATGCCCAAGTCACATCAGCAAGTATTTCCTTAATTTAAAAAACTGAGATCCTTAATATGTTATTGATCCAAGCAGAAAGTGTGACCAGTTATTAAGACACTATTTTATTAGATATTGCACTGCCATACCAAAACCATTAGTTAAAATAACAGTTCTATGTGTAAACAATATATTGATCTGTGACTGTGTTTGATAATGAGTTCTTGTTCATACTACTGTTTCCTTTTATTTTTCTATCATTTTAATGAGTAGTCACAATGTCAGAGTTGCTCAGTATTTGGTTTGAATAGACAGACATGTTTAGAAGTGTAAAGAAAGTGGAAATGTTAGAAAAATCATAACAGGCTTGTGTGACTCTGACTTAATGGCTGTCATTCATAGAGATATTCTCAGTGTGACTTAACCTGATGGACTGCCTAGTTACAAAGCTCTGTAGCACTGAAATAGCTCACTGAGAATATTTTTTTCTGAATCACAGTCTAAATATATCACCTGACTCATCCATGAGTAAATGTAAGAAAATTGGGACAAAGAACAGACATGTTGCAATAGTAATAGTCCTAAAAATATCAGACTTTCTTTCTCCTTACTGAGTTTTGTCCCTGAATCTTATACCATCTCTGATCTGTGTCAAAAACTGCACAATCTGATCTGTCTCTTTTTCTTGTGTTGTAACTTTTGTTTCAGCTACAGCACAGGTATTGCACAGGGACTAATACAGCTATTATATAAAACATACTTTTCTAGTTAAAGCCTCAAAAGAGAAACACTGTTAATTATAATTATTATGATGATTATTATTATTATTACTATTATTATTTCTTCCTTGTTGATCAGTTAAGAAATACTGAGTCAAGTTCATTTATAGAGAAAATCCAGGTAGAAAGGTTCCAGTAAAACTACATGAACTTTAAAACATGGGAAGTTAAAATAGCTAATGGAAATAAAAACATTTCTATAATGTTAAAGAAAATACCAAAGTCAGAGACAGCGTACAAGGGTCAAAACAAGTCATGAACAGGTCCATATAGTGCTTATGTACGCTCTCATGTTCATTTCACACCACAGAAAGTACAATATTCATTTATGAAAAATATATTTGCATGAGTGAGCAAAAAGTGAGGACATCTGTACACAATAAATCAGGTAAAGTGATCTCTAGATAAGCAAAGTGCATGATTCACTGTCCTTGCTGATAAAAGCTTAGTTGAAGTCATAATATTCTAATAATCCAGAGTGGATAACGCTTGTGTTGTTAAGCCACAGAAATCTAGATTCTAATATCAAATAATTACCACTTGATCTGCCTAATCTGCCCATATCCCTAGCTACCAGGTACACTGTTAATCCTACTTAACTAGTGATTGATTGTCTAATACCTAATAACTGCCTGTCTCCTGAATTCTTTCTTCAGTTCTATCAGTGCTTTTGACTCTTCTACATCTTCAAGAAGAATGTGCTATCATCCACCACCACATCTGTAAAATAATACTTCCTTGCAGCCATCATGAACTATATAGTTTGTCTTCTTGTTTCGATACAACTCTGTTTTGAAAGGTGGTACTCATTTGGACTCTATAGATTCCCTTGTAATATTTGAAAGTTTCTTTTGTTCCACCCCCTCCCCCCATTATTCCATGCTTTACAACAGTAGATGTTAAGCATTTGTGGTCACTCTTTTCATGGCTTCTGATGAAGATCATTCATGTACCATTTTGTTACCATCCTCATAGATGCCAATATCTTGTCTATGTCTTTAAACAGTTCAGGTTTCTGGAACTGCACACAGTATCACAGACTGGGTCTACAAATATATATGCATATGTATACACACACACACACACACACACACACACACACACACACACACACACACACACACACACACTCACACACACACACACACACACACACACACACACACACACACACACATATATATATTAATACACAGAGAGAGAGAGAGAAAGAGAGAAAAAGCGTGGGAAGGAGATAAGTTCTTGATTCATGCTAATGATGTCTCCAGAATGTACCCTAGTAATCAGCCGGCCTTCCTTGCTAGTCTCTTAGATTACCTGTTTATCTTTAAGTTGTCTGATATGCCCTCCACACCCAGGTCCCTTTCCTCTATTGCTATTACTGCTACCACTTTCTCTCCACTTGCATATTACTCATATAGGCTTCTGCTACCATATCTTATTCCATATCTCAAATCATGCCAAGTTTTTCTAATCCTTTCTGTGCCTTCTTTTGAATCAGCTATGTTTCCTAAATTGGTGTAATCAGAAAAAAGGTAAACTTTTCCTTCCACACATTCTTCACTGTAACCTGTAAAGATAATAAAAAGGTCCAGCTACAGTAATGACCCTATGACATCTCATCCCTGCTGACAGACTATGTGTTCTAAGCCTCTTTATGCTGTATTTCCTCTTAGCTGACTCCTACCAAGTCTTTCAGAGTTTTTGATGTTTAGTGTGTTAGCATATCAGTGACGTGCTGAAGTCTAATAGCCCCTTTCCCGTTTAATATCATTGTTACATAGACAAAAATATAATATAATATAATATAATATAATATAATACATTACATCCTAAACAATTTGTTTGGCATGACCTTGTCATTGTGAATCCAAGAAAACTTGGGTCCTTTGCCCCACTGACTTCCAGATATTCCAAAAGCCTTTTGTTCCATATCATTTCCTTAATATTCTACAGTTTAAATTAAGACATCAGGTCACTGGCATAGACTCTATCTTGATCCCAGTGCTATGAAAACAACATTTACCTTCTTACAGTCTGTAGGAAGCTTACCTTCTTCCCTTGCTTTATGTTTACTCTTACCATTTCTTCCCTTGGTTCTATTTTACTTTTGTGGTGAATCCTGCCAAGTCCCACTTCCTTGTGCACATAAAATTGTAATTTTAAAGATGTTTCATGATTTTTTTCTTCTGTAATGCAAATGACATTAGCAACTGTCTCTTAGCCACTTTTACCAGCTGAATTAATAAATAATGAGCTGAATTACTGATGCAGTGGGCCTACAGTTTAACTATCTTTTTTTTCTATTCACCCCATGCATTTTATTTAGCTTCACCATATCTTTCACTTCTTTTCTTTGCTCCTGCGTGTACCTATGAAATGTTTTCTGTCTTTCCTAGACTGTTGTCTGTTCTTTTCACATTTGCACCGTTTTCACTTCCTTTCTAACATACTACTTTACGTGGCATAATTTTGTGTATTCTTTATTCTCTGTTTCTTTAGATTTCCTAACTGCCATATATTCCCATCATTGTGATGCTATTTTATCTAAGTACCTCTGTTTTTTCCTTCATTCTGATTTCAATATTTTTTCAAACAAAGGCGCATTGCTTTTAGGAAGGCAGTTTTGATGACTTTCCATAAGTCTCTCACAGTATGTTCATGTCTGTTTGCTAGACTTCTTCTGATGGATGCGCTCTGTCAGTCTGTGAAAGTCAGACTTAAAATCGACAACTCTTGTTTGTCATTGGTCTGACTCCATTGTTAAAATTGTAGAGGACCACACTGTTGAGTTATTACCTTCCCCTCAATAGTTGCTAGCTTCTGTTTCATCTGCTAATCCTTGCCATTTATCTCACCAAGGACTGTGGTCATTAACTTAAACTGGTTGGGATTTAACCCCCCAAATAATCTTAAAAGTAAGTTTTTTGCAGGGGAGAGACCACCACATTCTGTGAACATATATATATATATCAATTTTACAGTTGCACAAACATGAAGGGCACAATCTCCCAAACCAAAAGATTCATTGTAGGCTCACAGTTCAACATAATATCAGCAGTGATGTCCTGTAGAAAACAGTGATCAGAAAGTTTAAAATGGGAGGGGGGTAATGGATCCTCTGGGAGATGAGCCTCTGGGAAATGAAGGGAATCCACCAGTTTCAAGACATAAGATCCTTTGTCTCTCACTCTCTTTCTGTGTCTTACCATTTCAGAATTGTAAGTTCAAGACCATTCCTTTCAAAGTTAATTCTAGTGGTCAGCTGTCTAACACTCACCTCTTTTAGAGCAGGAAGGATACCCCTTCTATAATACACAGCTGCAGAAGATGTTTCTAGTATTTACAAAGTTCCATCAGCAATACTTCTACTTTTTATAATGTCAAAAAGGTTTTACATTTAATTTAAATTCATTTGCTACCAGGTAATTGAAATGGTCTACTCAACAACTAAGGCACAAAGGCACAGGTAAGCAAATCCTATTTATCTATATATCTATCTATATATTTACATAGATAGATATATAGATATATTTCACTTACCATTTTCATAGTCATTGAAAATACCTCTGAGCAGACCAGTTTAATTAGCTCATAGCAATACATCTTTATGTGTGTGTGTATATATATATATATATATATATATATATATATATATATATACACACACACACACACACACACACACACACACACACACACACACACACACACACACACACACACACATATGGGTCCATTTCACATGACTGAAAGCTCAAAATATTGAAATTCATTTGACTGACTCCACAATCCCGAATGTTCAAAATACTCAAAACTCATTTGACTGAATTTCAGAATATTGAAAGCTTACAATACTGAATTGCAAAATACAAAATGGCAGTGTGTGTAGTACTATAAGGTAAGTAAAGGTATATGCCTTTTTCCCCACTGTAGTGCGATCCCAGAGTTAGTATTATTGTTAGGGGGGTGTGGGGGCACAGCCCCCCTAGTTTGGTTTTATATCATCCGGTGTCTGTGAATAAGGTAAGTATGTCAATTTTAATTTTAGAAAGAGTTAGTCGTTGGTGTTCCAAGTATGCATTTTTTTCTTTTATGGTTTTCATTTGGTGAGATGAATTGTTGGTTATATTTGCGCAGTTTATTTGGTATTGTGAACCTAGGTTTTTTGAATGTTGATGTTATTTTTGATGAAATGTTTGGTATTCATGGATCTGTGCATATGTTGTTATGTTAAGCAATTCACAGGTGAAGGGAAAAACATGTCATGTCTATGGTTTAACATTTTGTATTTTGCAATTCAGCATTGTAAGCTTTCAGTATTCTGAAATTCAGTTAAATGAATGAGGTTTCAGTATTTTGAACATTCGGGATTGTGGAGCCAGTCAAATGAATTTCAGTATTTTGAGCTTTCAGTAATGTAAAGTAGACCTATATATATATATATATATATATCTATATATATATATATATATATATATATATATATACACACACACACACACACACACACACACACACACACACACAGACATATACATATATGCACACTGAATAACTTGTATGCAGAAAAAGAAGCAACAGTTAGAACCAAATGTGGAATAACTGTCTTAAGACTGGGAAGGGAGTATGACAAGGCTGTATGTTGTCACCCTTTTTATTCCAAGACTATAGCTATCTTATCTGCTACTCTGCGCAGGTCCTCAAACTAGCACCTTCTTTAACTGAAGATTGACGAGCAAAAAGGGCTTTGCAGTCAAGTTAAAGACCAAAAAAAAAAAGCTCTTCTCTGATCTGAAAATGTGGCAAGCTGCTTGGCTGCTTCTTAAAACTGTAACAGGTAGCTTGCTACATTTACACCACACTCACAAACTAAGCACTTTAGAGCTTCAGCCAAGACATACATGCAGTCAGCATTTATGTATTAAGCTACACTTCATAAATCACTGCTGCTTCTGCACTACTACAGCATTGACACCTGCTAATCATGCCGCCCAACAGCTTGCACCAAGGTCTGTTGCATCCCTTTCTATGCCCTAGTTGTTGATTAAACTTATTCAATTTATAGACTGACTATATCATATGAAATGCTGGGTTAGATGAATCAGATGCTGAAATCAAATTGCCAAGAAGTATAACAATGGTCTCAGATATGAAGAAAATGCCATTCTGATGGCTGAAAACAAGGAAGAGTTAAAGAGCTTGTTGATGAAAGTAAAAGTAGAAAGTACAAAGGATTGCTTGTTGCTCATCATCAAAAAACTAAAATTATGTCCTCTAGCCCTATCAGTTATTTGTAGATAGATGTGGAGTAAGTGAAGGCAGTGAACATTTTTATTTTTTGATGTCAAAAATCTCTGCAGATGGTGACTGCAGCCATGAAATTAAAAGACACCTATTTTTTGGAAGGAAAGCTATGGCAAACTGAAGTAAGATTTTAAAGAGCAAATACACTGCATTGTTAACAAAGGACTATATAGTCAATGGCATCATTTTCTCAGTAACAAGAGACTGTGAGAGTTGGACTATAAGTAAGGCCAGGCCCTGGGAAATCAGTGCTTTTGAACTGTGGTGTTGGAAAAAAATATTAAAAAATTCAGTGGACTGTAAGAAGATGAAATTAGTTGATACTTAAGGATATAAATCCAGACTGCTCACTGGAAGGCATAATACTAAAGTAAAATCCAAATACTTTAGCCACATAATGCAAAGGCAAGATTCCCTAGAAAGGATATTATACTAAGGAAGACTGAAGACTAAAGAAGAAGAGTGCTGTAGAGGCTTAAGTGACAGAAAGGCATTGTGCTAATGTCCTTGAGGTCACGAAGGGTTGATTGAACTAAACAGCAACTAGATATCTATACTTGCAAATGATTTAAAGTAGGTAGTTAATATTTTTAGAATAACCAGTTAAATACATATATTTTTAGGAGGTGAGAAGAAACTGAAATATGCAAAGAAAACCTACACAAACGTAGGAAAGACATGCAAATCCCAGACAGATAGCAGCGAAAGCAGAAGAGTAAATGCTGGCTTTTGGAGTTGTGAGGAAGAAACTGTAATCATCGAGCATTCGAGCTGCCCATATACCATCTAGCATTGTCTTATCATTTTCTTCTACAGGAGGAATAGGTGTGGAACAGCCCTTGTGCAAAGTGAAATATCATTTCAAGTGTTGGACATAAGCCACACTGACAAGTCTCCCTTTATGTAGCTATTTCTTCTGTTGCTTTAAACCATCCCTTATATGTATGGCTACACATTATTTTCTTCTTTTAGCCCTAACCGCTCCTATGCTCTTTTTCTCCCTCACCTATGAAACTGTGTACTCAAATATGTTTATATTTCAGCGTTTGATCTCTGTGTACTGATGCTGTTATTGACAATATTTAAACAGTGCCATTGTGTTAATTCTATCCATTCAAGTAGCTTATTGTCTGTTTTTCTGATTGTTGTTTTGGTGTTGTGTTCTTCAACTGAATTGTTTATTTCAGAACACATTTTAGAACATCTAAGATGTTACGATGTATACATAGGTGAAGACATAAGCTTTGAGAAGGCAATCCAGAAGTGTCCACCTTCTTTAGGTCTAAATCATAGATCATGAGCCATATAATCTAAAGATGTTTTGAAGCCCTTCAATATTTCCACAGGTTCCAGATAAAAGGGTTATTTGCTCCAGACTGAAACTGCATAAGTGTAGAATCATTTTAAATGGATATTCAGCAGGTCTTAAATTATAAAATTACACAAACTCCACTCCACACACCTTCAGATAGAAACAACTCTGATCCAAAACAATACCAAAACAGCAAAATCTTCAGGTCAGGAATCGAAAAACAGGAACCAAAGTCAAATCCAAAAGCAAATTCTTTATTCTCCAGCGCCTCGGTGTAACCACCTTTCAAGAGTATACATTCTCACTGAAAGAATGGATATATATATATATATATATATATATATATATATATATATATATACTCATAGCAATTAATTAAACAATTAATTAAACAATTATGTTCAAAAAAGTTTTAAAGCAGACACCTCCAGTTTATTTCATTATTCAGTCCACAGGGTGTCATTGTATTGTATTTCAAGATAAAAATACTTTCCTTATATTGTAAGTTATATTTCAAAGCATTTTCATCATTACAAAGACATTTCACACTTTCTAAGACTGTTCCTGTTAAAAATGAAGCATCACTATTATGATAAACACTAAAATGTGTGGTAATAAATTTATTTTCCCTTTTATGTCTTATGTCTCCAATGTGCTCACCTAACCTAATACGAAACTCTCTTTTAGTTTCACCTATATAATATAATCCACAGGGACAGTGTAAAGCATAATTCTACAGGTAAAACTATCTCTTACTGTGAACCTAATGTTGTTAATATAATTAAATGTTCTAACTATATTCCTACAAACACTGCATCTACTGCAACATCTTGTACCAAATTCACTTAGTGGTCTTGGTAAACAAAATTTTCGCATTACAAATTTACCATGTACCACCATATCTTTCAAATTTCTTCCCCTTTTATAGGAGAATAAAGGTTTTTGTGGCAAAATGTGCATCAACATCTTGTCTTTCACTAAAAATTTCCAAAAATGTTCCACTACATCCTTTATGTCTCCACTTTTCACATTATATGTAGAGACAAAATAAATATCCTTACAAGTTTTATCACTGGTTGCCAGATGATATTTCTTATAATGGTGATGTTCACCCTTATTACATTTATTCCTTACCATATTATTTTCCTTTTTTACCTTCATAAGGGCATTTTCTAAAATATTCACACTGTACCCTCTTTTCAAAAACATATTATATGTGATATCCCATTCCCTTTGTAAATTTTCTTGTGTGTTACATAATCTAGATACCCTTGCCAATTCCCCATAAGGGAGAGCTTCCAAAGTATGTACAGGATGGCAATTTTTCGATTCCTGACTTCTGAAGATTTTGCTGTTTTGGTATTGTTTTGGATCAGAGTTGTTTCTAACTTAAATTATAAAATGCCTTGGTTTCTTATTTTAATGTGTTTATTATTTATTCTTAAACACAACATTGATAACATTTCCTCACAGGATATCATCTTAATGATTAAATGTGATTCCCTCCAAAGTAACCTTTAACACAGTGACTATAGATGGAATTTAGGCAGTCTTTCACTAAATACAACTTGCCAAATCTCCCAAATACATTCAGTGTTATGTCTCTAAATTCATTCTAGTCACTGTAGCTGTTTAGTTGAATATCTGCAAAAAGTCAAATTATATTTTATTATAGGTGTTACTGGTGATTTAAAGAGATTTTTTTCCCTCCTTGTACTCTTGTTCCCACTTTTCCATAATTGGCTAACCCTAACTACTTCCTGTGCTGCACCCCCCCTTTTTTTCCTTTTCTGATAACTGCTAATTGTCACATTCATCTACGCACCTACTCTGTGTTGAATCCCTATATTTCAAACACTATTTTTACTCTCAAAGGACCTTATATGTTTTTCTCTCACTACATATGTTTATTTTCTCCCCAGATCCCCAGTGAAAAAGGGTCTCACATGGCACAGTCAGACATTCCTGGTAACCAAATGAAAATACTCAAATAAATAAATAAATACAATAAATAAGAATTAAGACTATGAAAGAAATTAATAAGCTTTACCACTGTTGAGCCTGATCTGTTTGATAGATTATCATTGTGGCTGTACTACTGTAAATGCAAAGTTAGCCCTAATATGATAAAGCAGGCTATGGAGACATTACATTCACTTTTGGCTAAGCTGGAGCGTAACAACTACCTTAAATGTATTTGCTTGCATTGGAGATAGTAAAACTGGATTAAAGTGGAAAACAGATCTAACATTTTTGGAAACAAATGAAGACATCAAAGTTGTTGTGGATATAGTTATGGATGGACTCAAGATGGGTATCATGTTTGCAGTTTCAGCAGAAATATGGTCTGTTTAATGTATGAAAAAAGAAATGTGAAGACGAGTAGTGTTGTAACAGCAATGTAACTAATGGGGTTATGCACCAAGCTACTGCTATTGGTGTCTTTCTTGCCAGAGGAAGAAAAATTAAAGAAATGCTGTGTTGGTTTACTAACAGAAAATACAAAGACAGTGGAACACAGACGCAATGAATAGTCTTTATTGGACCAACATAAGTTTTGCAGTTACTCAAGCTTTGAAGGTGACATGAGCCCTTCATCAGGAGTTATTAAATTACTCATGTTAGATATAGTGCTGAAATATCCACTTGTGCCTAGAAAGGAAAGTACATAATTTATTTACAAGTGGTTAAAAAAAGAAAAATTGAAAAATGCTAATGGTTAGATGAGAATGTCCAGTATTAGATGATCTAATAAGTAGGGTCTGTAAAGTATTAAATGCAACAAGTAATGATTCTGAAATAAGCTAAGACTGTAGTGATTTGTTAACCATTTGCTTATTACCATAATTTGTCAATAAGCCCTGGAAGTTTGGTATTTTTGCTTGAACTGGTTTACATAAATATTGTTATGTTCCATAGATATTGAGATGTATATAATCAAATATTAATCCTCCTTGTTAGAGATGTGGTGAAAGTGTTTTGGAATCATGGGAACTTATATTCCTAGTCAAGGTTTAGCTGAACAACAAATAGGATGGTAACACTACTAGAAGAATGTCATAGGCTAGATATATAACATTTGTTTGAATGTCTGCAAAATAAATCCCCAGACAGAATACCAGCAACGTTCACTATTTGGTACATGTTGGCTAGTCAAATTGCAATCTAATTGACAACACAATAGTCTACATTAAATGTATCTAATTTATTAATAATAGCAGCGTTGGGATAGTGGCAAAGCCTTGGCCAAGTTGAGATGAGCATTATATATGGAATGACCACTGTATGCAGCCTCTATAACTTTTTCAAAGACATTCGCTAGGTTTAGTAGACACGACCTTTCCTTTATAAAACCAAACTGATTGAGTTCTAGATCACTTAATCTGCCTATGTCTGCATAAATGAGTTCTGCTGTATGTTCCATGTGTTTGCACATAATGCTGGTTAGGCTGATGGGCCTATAATTACCTATGTAGCTGAGATGCAGCAGTAAAATAACTTTGAGGTCTCTTGAGTTGCTTCAGGTGCTTAACAAGGTACATGCTGAAAGGAGAATTATATTCAATGATAAACCTAATAAGGGAGGAATAAAATGATACTATAACTTCTCTGGATAGCATATAGGATAAGTTGTGCAGGAAGAAGGACATTCTAATTACAATAAAGACATGGTGGTCAAAGGATAATTTGTTATCAACATAAGTACCCAAATCTCTGATGACTAAGTCAGAGTTAAGTGGAATGTAGTGGTGATGCTAGATTTACCAAAGGAAACTATGTTGCATGTCTTGCTGTAAGGTAAATCAATGATTAACATACCAAGCATTTGCTTGCTCCAGCCCTTGCTACAGAAATTGAGGATCAAAATGGGATTGGATAACCACCCCAAGTTTGCAATCATCATCAGACTTGGTTAGCCATACTCACTTGATATCG
Source organism: Protopterus annectens (assembly GCF_019279795.1). Taxonomy (NCBI): domain Eukaryota; kingdom Metazoa; phylum Chordata; order Ceratodontiformes; family Protopteridae; genus Protopterus; species Protopterus annectens. Next base: position 130,846,906 of record NC_056738.1, read on the forward strand.
TTCATGTCAGAGAAGTATATGCCAAGCAGGAAGGACCCCATGACAGAGTATTGCGAAACATCACTGGTGAGGACTTTCTGTCCAGAGCAAATACTCATGATCTTAATGGTATGGGTTCAGTCACATAGCCATTTATCAATTCAGCAAATTATTTATGGCTTACTGTTGAGTTGGGAGAGAATGTCAATGATTCCAGCACATGGAATAGTGTTGATGCCCTTGGAAAGGATGAAGTATGCTACACAGACTGCTTGTCCTGTATCCATGGCCTCAGTACCCATTTCAAAGAACTCAGCTAGTATGAGCAGGCATAAACTTTCCTTTATTGCCATTTTCCACTATTAGAATTTAACTCACCAACTCCTCTGATGTTATGAGCAGAGAAGATAGATATCTCTGATGCTTTTTTGTGACTCTCCCTTGTCTAATGAAACACGTAACTCTATGATTCAATAATTGCCATTTTTAGACATATGTTGACCACTATATCACTGCAGGTCTGCATCCCTTTGAGTAAATCCCCACTACTCAAATAATAAAATATAAAGCCAAAACTTTGGTTTCTGAGGTAGATGTGCAACTAGTTGTTGAACCATATGATATGATACTCTACTCTGTTCCATGTAATAAAGAAGCAGCTCCATTAAGAATTTTACAGAATATGCAACTCATGAAAACAGCACTCTAGAGTTTTTCAAACCCCTTCTATGCTGCTCTGATCTCTTTCTTAGCCAGGCTGTTAGTCCATAAATAGGAAATTACATAAATTTTCCTGCACCAAGCAGTCTAAATAAAGTTCAAGTTCTGTACACTTTTAAAATGACCTTTCCTTTTGAAATGTTACCCAGGAAATGTCACAAAAATACCTCTACTCTAAAGCTATCAAAGAAAACTTGAATGATTCTGATGAAATTAATGCAAGAACATTGAAGCCTACATTATCAGTATAACTCTTACCAGCACAGCCATATATCAAGCGTGTAACGGCCAGAAACATACATTCATGTAGAAACAATTTGTATGCATGTATGCATGGTAAAGGTTAACTTTACAAACATGTTCATAATAGTCCCCCATCATAGGCTCCTTATATTCAGTAGCCTACCAACTGCTTCTCAGTTTTAAAGCCATTTACATTTGTTTGCCAGGGTACTGCACTGATCAAAACTGACAAAATTGCAGGCACAGCATAGAAATAACTTAAAAATGATCCAGTTCTATTTGGCCTACCATTTCTTCACAAAACTGGTGGCTCTACAAACACACAAAATAGAGACCTAAATCTACACCAACAAATAATAAAAATGACTCACCAGAGGGGAAAGGTTCCTAAGTTAGTGCATTTTTAGCCTATGAAATAAGTTACTACTACAGGTCAAGAAAATACTACTTAGCAACCTTCAGGGCTAGTCTTGATGAGTGGAAGGGTAGAAACATATTTACACTTGGGTTATCATGTGCTGCCCTGTTCAGTTTGAGAGATTAGCAGTATTAAGTGCTTGTAAATGATAGCAAAAACATTTATGTCTACTTAAAGGTGCATATGGCCAGGCAAATTATGGTTTCTTTGATTACTAGCCTATTGTTGTTCCTATGTCACTATATCACTAATAAGGTTCTGTTTTTTGCCTTATAGAGAGAGACAGAGAGAGAGAGAGAGAGAGAGAGATGGAGGAAAAAGTGGGATGGTGAAAGGGAAAGAAGAGTAGGGAAGGAGGTGGGATGGCGTGCAAGGGTAGATAGACACAAAAAGAAGAGCACAGACAAACAGTGGTGGATATGCACACACTAGGATGGGAAGATATGTGAGAGACAGAGACAAGCAGCAGGCAGACAAATGGTTATGGGGAGGGATCAGCAATGCACAGTGTGTAGGGTGTGACACAAGAGGAAGGGAGGCACCTGTTTGGGAGTGGAGTATGGTTAGCAGCATGCAATTTACTGCCATAGCCCAAAGGACATTAATGTAATCCATGACAAGATGATGGATCAAGTTGATCAGTGGTATGGCCACACCCTTCACTGGTGGACTGATGGTAGGGCCAGCCTGGTGAATGAATCTGCAACTCACTGCAAAAAGTTGTCTATATGGGCCATAAACCTGCCCACTGATCTTTCTACCACAGCCTTCACTATTTGCCCCAGTTGCAGCTGTGCCACCTTAAACAGTGGTACTGGCTACCTGTTTTTGAGGGGCTAGGATCCCCCTCAAGTGAGGCACTCTTGAACTTCATTATCCTCATGCTCTTCAGTTAAGCCATAGTAAGGGTGTGCTGTGCTAAATGTGTCTGCTAAGCATATCTATCACCAGGAACTAAGGAGAAGACAGACAGTGAGAGGTTTGGAATAAGTGAATCTATTCTGACAATCCACAGGCATTAACTAGAAGAATCAAGAGTATCTTGGAACTGAACCAGAGTCTGGTGTTGGGAGATAGAGATGAATAGGAAGAAGACCAGCAACACTGAATTAGTGAATAAATGGGAGACTTATAAAGCATCAGTCACATTTGTGAAACATGGCTTTGCAAGAAAAAGTGGATGAGAAAGACTGGACTTTGGATCACTTTGTTAAACTTTTGGGTGGACTGCAAAGCATATGCTCCACTTTATTTCATTAATGTTTAGAAGGACACTAGAAGGAAAAAAAGTGGCTGTAAGTAAAATGATTTTTGTTCTTATTAGCATTTGTATAAAACAGTCCATGACATAAACTGCATGTTATGCAGTAAAGCAGTTTTGTGTAGTGTGTAGTTAGGGGTATTTTAAATATGGATGGGGGTCTTTTCAGTGACTGTTTTACATGTTAAAGATATTAAAGTAAATAAGTACTGTTCTAGCTGTAAGATATATAAGCTTTACAGTATAACAAGAGAAGAAAGACTGGGTAAATATTTAAGCTATTATGCCGTGATCTTGGGCTGCTAGGGTGGTAGGTATAAAATGCATGGATTATACTATATGCACAATTAGGTTATTGTCTCTTAATTTTACAAGGGTGAATGTCTAGATTATTGTGCTTGGCTTATGCTATAAGCAAGTGTTTTTTGTAAGCAAGTAGGTTTAAAAAATAAGACAAAAATGAAGAAAGTCATGAAAAATGCTAAGTTTCTTTCATCTGCAAAGATATTAGTTTTTTTTCATTTGCAAATGCTCAGTGGGAGTAAAGAAGTATGTATCTGAGGGCAGTTGTACATTCTGTTCTGAGTGAAATTTAGAAAGATTCCTTCATGCATATGTAGAGTTGATAGCAGTTTTTTCCTCATTCCTATTTTTAGATGGAGACAAGTTGTCTGTAGGTGTACGCAATTAATTTTGAGAGTTCTGAGCATTCCTCACTGAGTAAAATGCAAACTGTAAAGGTACAATGGTAAGCGGTTCAGTGAAAAATAACATTTTAAATTATGGGAAGTAAGTAAGAGGCAGCAGCCTCCCTAGCAGCCTTGATACTGTAATGCATTTAATTGAACAGTGTACAATTTCATTTTATTTAAAGACAGCTAGTGCACTTTTACTCAGGGCTAAACATTAATGTTATCTGAAAGCATACATATTGTTTTTCATATCTGGGAGGGGAACAGCAACAAGAAAAAAGATAGCATTCAACAGAAGAAGGAACACAAGCTGTAACATGCTTTAACATGGGTGACCTTCATTTTAGGTTAGGTAATGCCTGTGAATGCAGGTGTCTATTTGGGGCAATTGTTCCTCTGGAGGCTTAACTTCATTTTTTGAAGATGTGCATAGTTTTTGTGTATTTGCCCTAAGGGGATGGGGTATTCTGAAAATGTATTTACTTTTTTTTTGGGGGGGGTTTTCATTAAAACAAAAGGTCATGAAAATGTGACACAGGTTCAAATGGAGATGAGAAGAAATAACTGTATAAGAGATCACATATTCAACAAACTGTCAAGTATAATAGGTGGGAACAATAGCTTTTTATCATAATGGCTACATTATCCATATTATATTGGAATGTAAATGGCCTCACGGGTATAGACATACAGGAAATAGTATTGAATTATATTAATAAATGTAGAATTCAAATGACAATGCTGCAGGAGAGACATATGGAAAGAAATGTGCATGTGAGTTTGACAAAGAAGGGATTTCAAGATGGAATAAGTATGTGAGTTTGACAAAGAAAGGATTTTATGATGGAATGATCATGTGAGTTTGACAAAGAAGGGATTTCAGGATGGATATTCAACAGAATATCAGTGACAAAGTATAAGTGGAGTAATTATAATGATTGCTAGAGGGGCTCCACTAGTGATAGACGAGGGAGAAAGGATAATAATGGTAGATTTGTGGTAGAAATGGGCTATTGGCAAGGGAGGAGGATTACACTGCTGCACATGTTCCACCAAAAACTGCTGTTATTAAGCTTAAGAAAGTTTTGGAAGAAATAAGCTTTCAGCAGAACTTGATTTGTAATAGTGAGGATGTACTGGGGACCTAAACAGGGAACTATAACAAAAAAGGGTAGATTTCCTGAAGAAATTTATGATTATATTTGGAATGGAAGACATGAACTCAATAGTAGAAACTCAGAATTTACATATTATTTCCTAAGGTAATTTACACATTATTCCCAGGAACATGCATTTGATTGAAATCTTTGACATGCACACAAATAACTATTTCAGATTATACAAAGCTAAAAACTAAGATATAAATGCAGTGAGGTAAAAATGAGACACTGGTGCTTTCCCACCTTTCTGTTAAAAAGAGATACATTTCAGGAATGGGTAATGGAAATTATTCAAGAGTTATTAGGGAAGATAGAAATTTCTTCAGATGTGATAGCTAACTGGTGGGATAAAAGAAAAATAGAGTAGAAATGAAACAGAAAAAGATATGGTTAAGAAGTAATAGGAATTATTTAGAAGGACTGTCAAAAGTTAAAGTATTCCAAAATAGAGGGATCTCTCAGAACAAGAAGAGACACAACTGCTTAATACTAAACAGAAAATAAGAGAGTATTTAGATATTATGCTTGAGTTTACAAAATTACCTTTAAGCAACTATTTTTGTTAACAACTCCAGAGCACAAAAACTCTTTTAACACAATGATTTAGGCAACAGAAAGTAGAAATTGTTGTTACCAAACTTAGGGAGCCTAAAACAAGAAAAACAATCAGAGATCCAGTAGAGGTATTAGAGACATTTTGAATATTTTATGAAAATGTGTATAAAAGAAATGCATAAACCAAGAATGAGCACAAATGAAAATATTTATAGAAAACTTAATTATGCTAAGTTTAGAGATAGCTGAGGCTCAACAACTAACCATTAGATAAGAGAAGACGAGATGAAAATGGTGACATATAATCAACCTACAGGAAGTTCTCCAGAAACTGATGGTATTCCTGAGGAAGTCTGGAAGTTGGGAGGTAAGAAAGTGATAAAGATTCAGGAAGAGTTGGTTTAACAGTATTTTAAAATGGGAAGAAGCACCAACATCTTGGAAAAAAGATGTGGTGGCTATATTAACTAAAGACAGCAAACACTCATCTGCTCCAGCTTCATACAGACCCATTTCAATCTTAAACCATGGTTATAAAGTGCTTATATATATATATATATATATATATATATATATATATATATATATATATATATATTAGCTAAAAGAATGGCAAAGGTTTTGCCAAATTGATAGATATGGATCAGTGTGGTCTTGTGGAGGGAAGGTAAACATCTGACAACATTAATAGAACATTGATGATCCAGAGGGAAGTAGAATGTAAGAAAACATTACTGATGTTGGTGGGTATTGATGCAGAGAAAGTATTCAAGAGTAACCTGGGATTTTATAAGCAGGGCAATGGAAACACATGCATTACCTAAGACAATAATGAGGTTAACTAAGGGGATATATGAAGGACCAGAAGGAAGAATTAAAGTGGGAGGTTTCCTCTCTGATAATTTGTGTCTGAATAAAGGAACCAGGCAGAGGTGTCCTTTCTCACCTTTGTTATTTCCTATATATTTGGAGCCATTGGCAAAGAAAATAAAGGATTTAGAAATTCAAGGATATAATTGGTATGGTGATCAAGAAAAAAATTGCAGATAGCATCATTTTTTTACCTGACAAATCCTGAAAAGGACATCTCAGTGGTGTGAAATATGAGACAGTTTCATATATTTTCAGGATATAAAACTAATGAAAAGAAAACAGACAGTAGACATAAATTATGTACCCAGACACAAGATGACTTGATAATTCCTATATTTATTAGGACACAATAAGATGAAGTACTTAAGAGAATGGATTAAGAAGGCTTTTGTTACTTATTTTTAACACCATTATTGAATTATCACTTGCAAACATATACTTATATAAAAGAAAACAAACCATGTTAGCATGTTCACAGTTTCAGACATTATACATCACATATATTCTTTTATACAATTATCATCATTCCAACATTACATAAATTGATCAATTCCTGCCGTCCCTTAAACCTCACTCCTCCTCCTCCAAAGCATTATTCTACATGTATTGTTCCCACAATTTCCATTTTTTCTATGTAATTTGTTCCTACCCTTTTCTAAGAATCCTACTTCCAGTTCTTTTATCTCTGTTACAATATTCACTTTTTCATATACAGTTGGTTTATACTTTGATTTCCACTTTCTAGTAATTGTTTTTTTTTTTTTGTTTTGTTTTTGTAGCCACCAGAATTAAACTTAACAAGGCTTTACTATGTCTAGGTAATTCTGATCCTGTATTCTAACTCAAAAAAGGCTTTTGTTATGGCAGCTACAGACATGTGGGAAGAGACTAAACAAATGATAATACAAAAACTGAAAAATTGTCAGCTCTTGCTTATGGATATGTATGGTAAGATACTAGCAGTGAAATTTCTGCAGTCCCTTTAGTTTTATATACAGGTCAGCATATTTTTATCAACCAGAGGAGTTGTTGTGGATAAAAGTTAATAAATAATTGAAGGAAAAGAAAATATTACAGGAATTAAGCCAACATGAAAATGGAGAAAAGGAGATTTTGCCAATAGGGGCGACTGCAAGGGGTCTATATTATAACATCGAAGTTCATAAACATCGAATGTTATAATATCGAACCCCAAACACTGAAATTCAAAAACATCGAATAGTCAGAATAGCGAATTTTTTCCCAGGGAAAAAAAATCGCTATTTCGAGAAACATACACACAACATAAACACACACAAAAAACAACAATCCACACACATACACTTAAAATCCTACACCTAAACTAAACTTTACATACACACTAGCTATCCACTTACCTTAACCCAACCCTAACCCTAGGGTCCATCACTATCACACACTCACCTCACCCGCGCCCTAACCCTAACTCACCTAACCCGCCTCCTAACCCTAACCTACACACAATCGCACACTTACCTGACCTGAGCCCTAGCCCTAACTCACCTAACCTGCCCCCTAACCTTAACGTCCACACAACCACACTTATATGTGACCCGCTCCCTAACCCTAATTCACCTAACCCGCCCCCTAACCCCAACCTACACACTTACCTGAACCCGACCCATAACGTTCCAACATATCGAACGCTGAAAACAGCAAAGCCACAGCAATGGCCCACCAAATTCTTTTCCTGGCAAAGAATTCGATGTCCTGCACCTTCGCTGTTTTCAGCATTCAACATTACGGGTTTGATATTATAACATTCGATGTTTATAAAATTCGATGTTATAATATAGACCCGACTGCAAGCAGGGTACAGAAAATAGGCTACAGAGGGCTGTAATTTACTGGAGAAAACTGGCAAAGGAACCAAGGTATTGAGAGTAAATGACTAGAAAGGGAAAGGTAGTAAAGTGGGACAAGGCCAAGAAGACATTTGTGCTACAGTCTACAGACTAGGGAGTGATATCAGAATATAGGCAAAGAGATAGGGGAATAATAAGGTCTTGTTAAGTTTAATTTTGATGCCTGCCAAAAAAGCAATTATTAGAAAATGAAAATGAAAGTCTAAACCTACTGTACTTGAAGAAATGAATATTGTAAAATAGATAAAAGAACTGGATGAGGGATCTTTAGAAAGGAAAAGAACAGATTACATAGAAATAAATGGAAATTGTGGGAACAATGCATGCAGAATAAAGTTCAGGAGTAGAAGTGAGGTTTAAGGGAAGGCAAGAAATGAGCAATGTTTGCAATGTTTTTTAAACACCTTTATTGAATTATCACTTGTGACCTAGGCACCCTTTATTTCTGTAAAAGTAATCAAACCATATTAACATGTTCACCTTTACAAACATTATACATCAAATCTATTGTTCTATATCATATGCTCAAAGCAACATTATATAAATTGCTCAATTCTGCCTTCTCTTAAACCTCATTCCTCCTCCAAAGTATTTTTCTGCATGTATTATTCCCATAATTTCCATTTTTCTATGTAATTTACTCCTACCCTTTTCAAGATCCCACTTTCTGTTCTTTTAGATCTGTTACAATATTCACTACTTCAGGTATAGTTGGTTTAGACTCTGATTCCCATTTTCTAGTAATTGCTATTTTGACAACCATCTGAATTAAACTTAACAAAGCATTACTATGTCAAGGCAATTCAGATCCTGTATCCTAGCTCAAAAAATATTTCCCTTAGTTACATTCATGTGATTTCCCAGTATTCCTAACAGAGTACTCTGTAGGGAAGTTTTAAAGACTGCCAACTCATTACACTCTAAGGACATATGCTCCCAGGTATCTCTTTCTTCCCCATTAGACCTCCAACATTTGAAGTCTACCTGAGGAAGGATTCTTTGGAGCCTTATTGGGGTGTAAATCTATGCAAGTACTTCCAGGCAAAAGTCCTAAATCTTCTAGATTTTGTTGCATATTTGAAAGCCATACATATGTCCTTCCTTTGCTTTTTGTGAATTGCTTATCTAATCTCTTTTCACAATCTTTTCTTACTCCTCTGATTGTTTCCTGTAGTTATCATGCAATAATTTATGCTCTAATTATTCCCTTTTTTAACAGCAGCTTATGTTCTAGATTCAGTTAAAAACTCAACCAGTTCAGATCTTTCATTTAGGATTCCCCTATCCCTTTCTCTTTGTCTATGGTCTGATAGTAATCCCTGATAAGGAAGGCATCTCTAGCCTGCAGTCCAAACGTCTTCTTCACTTCTTCCTAAATTATTACATTTCCTTCTCTAATTATTTGTTTCCAATACTTTGCTTCCTTTGCAAGTTTCCTTCTGTAAATTCCAGCTCCCTCTTGCCTATTCTCTGCACTCCTAATTGCATTCATCCCTAGTGGTAGAATCTCTTTCAATATTCCTGTATTGGCTTAGTCCTTAGTATGCTTTCTGCTACTTTATGAATATAACATTCTGTATGACCGTGCTATTTTCCTTAAGGATCCATGTCCAAAATCCCACGCTTTCCTTATTTCTTTAATTACTCCCCTGCTACATCATCATCCCTTTCCACTTTGAACTGTAGCTTTCTGCTTGTGTTATGTATAAGAGTCTTAACTGTATAGCTCTGAAATATCACTTCAAACCAGGTAATACTAAACCTTTTTATTCTATTAGGAGAATCAACTTATCCCACTTGACTCCTGCCCTCTTGCCCTCCCAAACAAAATCCTTTAACTCTTTATTAATTACTATCCGCAACCTATCCTCTGGTTGACAAAAATATGCCTGACCTGTGAATAAAACTAAAGGGACTAAATATTTTTACTTGCTATCCATATCCATAAGCAAAGACTTCCATTTTCTTAGTTTTTGCATTATGTTTTGTTTAGTCTCTTCCCACATATCCTTAGCTGCCATAACAGAATTACTTTAAACCCATATTCCTAAATATGTAATTTTATCATGTTCCCATAAATATGGGTATTGCTGAACCAATTCATGTGTGGGTACATAGTTTACTGCTATAGCCTTTGTTTTATCTTCGTTACTTTTATATCCCCAAACCCCCAGAACTGTCTCAAAATGTTCCATAACACTGAAATATCCCTTCCTGGGTCCATGAGCAATTCATATAATGCTGAACTGATGATGGTTATAAAGAAAGAAAGAAAGTATATCTGATTTATAAAGTATGTAAATGAAAAAAAATGTTACTATGTTTTTTCCTTTTCTATTAATGTATGTTTGACTGTGTTATAAGTGATGATTTAATAAAGATGTTTAAAAATAAAAAAATCTAACCCTGGCTGGCCACTGGTCTTCCCTGCTTCCCACAGTAGGCAACATAATTCACATCTTTTTCGCTTGGCTGAAAGAGACAAGGTCACTTCAGAGAGCTACCACAGGTGATAAGTAAGATGCCAGAACAAAACATACATCAAAATCCCAAATGTAAGTCTCACTAGTGACATGACAGACAGCAGGCAGTTGTGCGCCTCTTGTGCATACATTAATATTCCTACATAGAAATATGGTCCTGTTTTATATGGAAATACATGATAGCATGTGAACACTCTGAGATAGCACAGCATAACCACACATTCCCAGCATATTTATACCAAAACCAACAATAAAAATAACTGTAGTATTACATTAAGTGCCACCATTACATACAGCTGGTGTTGATGCATCATACAGTAACTCACACATATTTGCTATTCTGGCCTTCTCAAATACCTGACATTGGAAAGTAAAGTCCAAGACATGAACAAATACAGTGTTATCTGCTTACAGTGCCATTTGGAGCATTGCTGCCTGACCTTCAGTTCCCATAATCAGGGATCATCAAGACTATGGTGTCAAAGATCATCATATTGAAACTTTTACTGCTCTTCTGTCATGGTAATGCCCATAGCTGAAGTCATACCACAGCCAGGTCATATCAGGCATCTATTTTTCTGAATGGACCATTATAGGGGCCTAGCAGTTGTTCCATAACTGGCCATGAAGGAAACAGAGGATGCTACACCATAACAAGGCAAAGGCAGATCCCATAGTAGCTGAGAGGTTAGCCACAAGTCAGGGTACCTACACAGAAGCAGCAGGAAAACAGAACCAGAGGAGTTTTTGTTATCTCTGCATGGACACAACATTACTGTGATCACCTCTAGAGGTGTGGCCACTGACATCAGAGTGCCCCCCCACACACACACACACACACACACACACATATCTCATTCGATAAAGTACAAGATTTGTACAGCATACAGAAGATATCTGTAGAGCAGCACTGCTATGTACAGACTGTAGGCTGACCACAGCATATGTTGATGAAGTTTTGCTATGGGAACATCAGGTATTCATTCACAAGATACAACAGTGATAGCCTGGAATTGTATGGCATCCTTAGTGTGCATGCCACAGGGTCATAGTTGTAGCAGAGGTGTTTTTGCTCATTTTGGTGCATTTTTGTTGTGCATTCATAGCACAAGGTATTGCTGTGGTGATGCCAGTAGGCTGGGGCAGGAAAATAGTCTGACCTTGGCACTCTTGTAGGGGCTAATAATAATAAGGAGACACAGATATCTGAGTCACAGTCAGAAGACACAGTGGCACTCTCTGTCTCTGTCTTAGATGGACATCCTGTGTACAGATAGTCCTCACCTATTTCTGTAAGGGCATAACACTCTGCAGTTCATAATGGGCAGTGTTTTTACCCCTCCCCCACTGGCAGGAAGCCTTGCCAGCAGACTCCATCCAGGTCATTGTTCTACAGTCAGACATCTTCCCTGCCACGGGTGAGCCCTAGTCCTAGTGCAATAAGCTAGCAGAGTCGACAAAAGTTGCGATTACATAGTGGCATCACCACCACATTGCTGGGGGGCATAATCTATGACAAAGAATACGCATCAATTCAGAACATCATCTCCATCTGTTATATCACGTTCCACTCAGTGTGCATGTTGACAGCCATATGTCATTGGTACTGACTATCTGTACACATGATAATGAATGTGACCCACTACAACCTACCTCCTGTGGTGTATGTGGGATGTCTGATGCACAGCTAATTAGTGTCTGATGCACAGTGTGGCTTGACCAGGCACTAATTAGCACAGCATGCATTGTGTTTGCTGTCTGTGAAATTGCATTGTTGCTCTGTGATTGTCAGGTTCATGGGTTTATATGTTTATACTAGGCTAATGATCACCAGAGTTGTCAACCCAACCCAATTTTGTCCCAGAGTTCCTTGGATGCCTATATTGTGGGGTATGTTAGTAAAGAGGTAGCTAAGGGTTATGCAGGAAGACTATGTTAACTGGGGATTAATTTACTTACTTTCAACCTCTGTCCATCAGATATGGGGGCCATAGTGGGGGTGAATTTGTAATTTCCCATCCAATGATAAAGGTTTCCTTTGAATAGAGTCGGGTATGAACTCACCTTCATGTAGATGGGGATCTTATTCCACAACGTGGGCATCCTTTGAGACACATATCAGTCTCTCCAGCATGTTGTATTTATATCGCAAGCAAAGTTCAGGATCTTGTATCTAATATTTCTGTTATTGTTTGTTTTGTAGATGTGCTGTTGATTCATCAGAGCTGGATCTGAGGATCCTTATATACTATGCATAGATCACATCTCAATAACCTGTAAGAAACTGAGTACAGAAATAGGGCCTTAAGGTGACCTGTGTAAGACAGAGTATTCATACCCTGGATTCTACTGGTGAGAAACCTTTGAAGATGTTACAACTGTTGCAAGTGCCTAGTTAGGTACATGCTAAAGGAGGCATTATGTTCAATGATAGGTCTGATAAGGGCTGAGAAAAATGGAACAATAACTTCCTTGTATGTGAATGCCATATCTTTGCTTAGGAGTTGGGTGGCACAGAATGATTTTCTTATTATCTTGGCTACATGTTGGTCGAAATCCAGATTGCTGTCTGCATATGTTCCCAGATCCCTAACTATTGGATGAGCTCTTAGGGGTGTTTTTATAGATGGAGTAATTAGCTTGGGTGGAGGATTTCCCAGAAGGCACTATAATGCATTTGTTCACATTGAGTTTTAATCTGTGACTTTGGCACCAGTCATTTGTTCATGTTAGACTCTCTTGTAGGATGCTACTGTTGTGGGGGAAAATCTATGATAGCTGCTAATTTACAGTCAGGTGTAAACTTGGTGAGCCAGAGGCCATTAATATTAGCCTTTACCTCCAAGAAGTAGATGCCAAACAGGAGCATCCCCAACATGGACCCCAGGGGTACACAGCTGGTGACCAGACTCCTGGTGGAGATGGTCTCACCAATTCTGACTTATTGGGTCTTATCTGTGAACCAGACAGAAATCCAGTGAGTTATGTAGGGATTTATACATAGTTCTGAGAGTTTGTCAACAATACCTGAGGGGTTATTGTATCGAACACCTTGGCCAAGTCAAGGTAGGTGATATGTACAGTTTTCCCCTCATCCACAGCCTTGGTCTTGAAAAAATCTAACATGTTGAGTAGACAAGACTATCCCTCAACAAAGCCAGATTGGGATGGGTCCAGTGTCTGTAGGTTGCCAATGTCTTCTCTCTTTTTTTAATTTCTCCAAATCTTCTGGGTGTCTAATACCATGATGGGAATGGACCCCATTCCTAATTCAAAGTACGATTAAAGTTCATGAAATTAGTATTGTTTCAATATTTGATGTTAGCCAGTAGTGCTCTTTGCAGCACCCGCAACGTGCCCAGTAATGACTCCTTCTACAATTCGTATGGTGTTACATGAATTGGCAACATATCTAAATATGATTGCAAATTCTTTTTTATAAGACCAGTTGCTCTTACTACTAATGGAACTGTCTGGGTATCTTTCTTCCACATGGCTCTCATTTCTGCCTACAGATCAAGGTATTTTATGACTTTGTGTCTCTCTGTACACAAGACACTGTAGTCACTAGGTGTGGCGATTTCAATGATCAATGCTACTTGGACCACTATATCCGGTTTTCTAGCATCTATATTTTGAACTGTTGGTATTGGGTGATCCCATGTGATATAAACTTCATCATTTTCTATGATTCTTTGTGGCTCATGTTTCCAGTGTTTTTCAGCCACTTCGATACCATAATGTTTGCACAATCTCCAGTGTAACAGTCTCGCCACATTATTATGCCGTTCAGTATACAGTCCCTCTGCCATTAGTGCATTGCAACCAGTAACAAGGTGTGTGACTGTTTCCAGTTCGGTTTTACAAAACCTACATATGTCTGTTTCTCCCACATGTTCAATGGACTTTGTAAACCAGCGTGTACATAGCCCACTATCTTGGGCTGCCAATATTAACCTTTCATTTCTTGATGTGAATTTGCCTTTCAGTTCCTCGTCTGATGAGTTATACAGTTTTAAATCATCGACAAAGAGAAGATGAGAAGTCATTAGACTTTGTTGTTTTCTACCAAATTGTAGCCGTGGCCTAAGCTGTTAAGTAAACAGCTTAATGGATTAATGGCAAGGCAGAATAGCAACGGTGACAAAAAGTCACCCTGGAATATCTCCCTTTGAATTTTTATCCCTGGGATAATAATCTGTCCTTTATCATGGCTTAATTGCAAAGTGGTCTGCCACTGTTTCATGGTTACTGTAACGTAGCAATCAGTGAAGGATGTATCTTATACATTTTTAAGCACTTTTTTATCCATGAATGTGGGATACTATCAAATGATTTTTTGTAGTTAATCCATGCAATACTTAGATTCTTCCCCTTCTTACAGTTCTCCACTATAACTTTGTTTAACAACAAATGATCCTTTGTTCCATATGACTTTCTTTTATTCCCCTTTTGTTCTACTGCCATAGTTGAGTTTTCTTCTAAATGACTATAAACTCTGTCGGCGTCAATTCCTGTGTATAGCTTATATGTCATTGGAAGACAAGTTATTGGTCTATAATTTTTAAGGTAGCTTGCAGGTTCACTCTTAAGTAAGAGTATTGTTTTTCCTGTTGTTAACCAGTGTAGTGTGTGTTTGGGGTGCGCATATAAATAGTTCTTACTAATGCCAAATCCTCGTGCAAAGAAGTTAATACTTTAAGTCAAAAGTTAGGTACTGCATCTGGGCCTGGGGTTTTCCAGTTAGAGGCTTTTCTCAACTTTGTTTCAATCTCTCTGGCTGTTATTTCATCCCATTTCATATCCTGTACTTTTAAACTTCTTATTCTTTCTTTTACTTCTTCTATCCATTTAGCATCTTTGTATGTTCCACAGGATCTTCATAGATACTTCTCCAAAATGTATCTACTTCCTCTTTTTTTGGAGGTCTTTCATTCCTGCGTTTGTTCTTGATCAACATGAGGCTCTTCCAGAAGTTTTCTATACTTGCAACTATATTTATGTTTTTTCCACATTTCTTGCCTTCTCATCTGGTCCTTCACCTTATATTCTTTCTTTTGTTTTTAGCACATTCATATGCTGCCTGGTTTTTATCTACTTCTGATTTAATTTCCATTCCTGCTTGACATCGATATGCTTCTGCTAAATTAAGCAGAGACGTCATCTTAGATTTATTCTCCTCATGCTTCAAAACTTTCACTACATTTGGATCTTGTGAGGTCAGTAGATAGGTGTGGAGTTCCACAATTGCATATCTATGCATGTAATCAGTTTCAAGGAGGCCCATCCCTCCTTCGGAATGGGGAATATATAATCTTGGTATACATTGTTTTTATAAATCATTTGGTCAGCATGAAGCATCCTTCTTGTTTTAATATCCAATCTATCCAACACTTTTTTTGGGTCAGTAAATCACACCAAAACTATAAGTTAGGACAGGAAGAGCAAACTGATTTATGGCTTGGATCTTGTTCCTAGATGTTAATGCTGTTTTCAGGATTAATTTAAGTCTTCTAAAGTACTCCTTACTATGCTTTATTCGCATCTGTTCATGTTTTATTGCTGATCCTTCATCAATTCCCAAGCATTTATACACTCCCTCTTACTGAAGTTCTTTTGTATCACATTCTTATCACAAACTGATATTTTCCTGGTGCTGCAGTTTTCCTTTTTTAAAGGTTGCTTTTGCACATTTATCAAGACCAAATGGCATTCCAGTATCATCTGAAAAAGTTTTGACAACCTGCAGCTGTGCTTTCAGTTCCTCATCTGATGAGCTATACAGTTTTAAATCATCGACAAATAGAAGTTGAGAAGTCATTAGACTTTGTTGTTTTCTACCAAATTGTAGCCATGGCCTAAGATATTAAGTAAATAGCTTAATGGATTAATGGCAAGGCAGAATAGCAACGGTGACAAAAAGTCACCCTGGAATATCCCCCTTTGAATTTTTATCCCTAGGATAATAATCTGTCCTTTATCATGGCTTAATTGCAAAGTGGTCTGCCACTGTTTCATGGTTACTGTAATGTAGCAATCAGTGAAGGGTGTATCTTATACATTTTTAAGCACTCTTTTAGTCATGAATGTGGGATACTATCAAATGCTTTTTTGTAGTCAATCCATGCCATACTTAGATTCTTCCCCTTCTTACAGTTCTCCACTATAACTTTGTTTAACAACAAATGATCCTTTGTTCCATATGACTTTCTTTTATTCCCCTTTTGTTCTACTGCCATAATTGAGTTTTCTTCTAAATGACTGTAAAGTCTGTCTGCGTCAATTCCCATGTATAGCTTATATGTCGTTGGAAGACAAGTTATTGGTCTATAATTTTTAAGGTAGCTTGCAGGTTCACTCTTAAGCAAGAGCATTGTTTTTCCTGTTGTTAACCAGTGTAGTGTGTGTTCGAGGTGTGCATATAAATAGTTCTTACTCATGGTCAAATCCTTGTGCAAAGAAGTTAATACTTTAAGCCAAAAGTTAGGTACTGCATCTGGGCCTGGGGTTTTCCAGTTAGAGGCTTTTCTCAACTTTGTTTCAATCTCTCTGGCTGTTATTTCATCCCATTTCATATCCTGTACTTTTAAACTTCTTATTCTTTCTTTTACGTCTACTATCCATTTAGCATCTTTGTATGATCCACAGGCTCTTCATAGATACTTCTCCAAAATGTATCTACTTCCTCTTTTTTTGGTGGTCTTTCAATTCCTTTTACCTTATTTCCCAATTCTCTATAAAACTTTTTGGGTCATCAATAAATTGCTTATTTTGTGCTTTTCCCTTATATTTATCATCGTATATTTTAAGTCTTTCCACCTGTTTTGAAATTTTTAGTTTGTTATCTCCAATAGTGCATAATAGATCCTGGTCTGTTCTAATACTGCACATTTCTTTTATCACATCTATCTTTCTTAGTATTTTTGTTGATCTATTCCCTCTTCTATACTCTTCTAACAATGACAATTCTTGTCTTAGCTGCTTTATAGTTTTCTCTATTCAATATTTCCATGATGGTATTCGCTTTTGCCTTTTCTTTTCCCTCGCTACCATGTGTTCCTTTGGTAGAACTTTATCAGTTATTAATTTAGCAGCACAGTAATATATTCTGTTTACTTCTGTTATATCGCATGGATCTCTATGGACAGTCCTAATTTCTGTGTTCATTTGTTTTATCAAGCTTCTGACTTTTGGAGTTTTATTAACCTTCTGCAGCCTATTTCTCTCATTGATCTTGCTATATCTGTCTTTGTCTATTAAATCAAGCAACTCTTCTCTTAACTCCTTTTCTTCCATACTGAGGGCACATCCCTTGTTTTCTGTTTCCTGTGGGCATTCTAAAGAAAGTTCTATAGCATCTTCCTGTGGCACATTCTTTTCAATTTCATCCTGTGTCATCTGTTGTTCTGTCATATGGGAACTCACTAGCCTATCACTCATCAACATTGACTACATCAGAGTTTCCACAGTTTCCTGTTCCTTTCCTTGCTGTCTAGCTTCAAATGAACGTTTATACTGGTTTCCTGTGGAAGGCTCCAAAATATCTTGATATGGCACCTGACCAATTGCTTCCTGTTCCACTGGTTTCCCCTTAATTTGGATATCCATTGCTCTATCCTGTTGTGGTGATTTCTGTATTCCTTGCCAATGTCCTTGTTGATCATTTCCATGATAATTCATTCCATGGTTTTGCATAACAGAATTGTCATACTGATGGGTCTGCAGTTCCTGGGGTCAGTTGATGGTCCACCCTTATGAAGAGGGATGACTGTTGTTGCCCTCCATTCACCTGGTACATTCATAGGTTCATAAGTATACTCTAGGCTAACAACCACCAGGGCCTTTATAAGCCTAGCCATGCAATCCAACCAAATTGTGTTCCTATGTATCATATGCATTTATTAGGTGAGGATATGTTAGTTAGGAAGTTACTAGAGTTTATGTGGGGGGGTGGCATATATTAGTTCAGGCATTACAGAGACATGGAGCCCAGACCTGGGGTAAATTTCCAGGTTCATATCCATTGGTAAGTGTTGTGCTTAAATAGGGTTAGGGATGGACTCTTTTTCACAGGGATGGGGAGCCTGTTCCAGAGCATGGGGTTCCTCTGAGACACATATCTGTCTCACCAACATGTCTTATTTATGTCACATACAAAATTTAAATCTTTGGATCTAGTGGTTCTGATGCTGTTCATTTTGCATATGTGCAAAAGGTCTATTAGAGCTGGCTCCAAGGATGCTTTGTATGCCAGGCATAGATCACCTGTCAGTAAGCTGTAGGGGACAGAGTATAGAGATATGGATTTAATCTGATCTGTATAGGATATTGTCTTTACATTCTGGATTCTCCTGGCAAGAAATCTTTGTGGGCATTCCGACTGTTCCGTATGTTAGGTCAGGTACATACCGATGGGGCATTATATTCAATGGTGTGTCTGATAAGGGCCAAATAAAATGGGACTATGTCTTCCATGGACCTGGATGCCATGCCCTTTTTTATAGGTTGGGTGGCACAAAATGATTTTCTTACTACCTTGGCCACATGTTAGTCAAAGGCCAGATTACTGTCTACATATGTTACCAGAACCCTGACTACAGGGTCAACATAACCTGTTTTGAGGCTGCAGTTGTTTTAGGCTATTTAGGAGGCAATTGAGGATAATGTCAGGGCCCACTGAAGCAATGTTTTTAGCCTTAGTAAGAGCCACCAGTACCTGCTCCCTGTTGATAGTTGGGGGATTTGCTAGAAGTGATTTCACAGGGGATAGTGGGGGGTGAAGTTAGAGCTAAATTTACCAGCCAGTAATTCGCTATATAACCCTGGTCATTGAAAGTTGTGTCATTTACCATCAGTTCTACACAATGCTGAGTGTTAGCTTTATGGTTCTTGACATATCTGAAGAAGGTCTTGTAATTGTCCTTAGCCTGGGATGCCTGTTCTTGTTTAGTTGAATCAGAGAGCTCTTGGCTGTATGAGAGCTGCTATTTTTGATTTTTGCCATGACTTTTTATTTTGATATGTACCCTGTTAATGTAAGGATTCCACCTGTGGGGTTTGTTTTTGTTGTTAGATCTCGACTTACTTCTGATGGGTGAGGCAGCCTCAATGTAGCTATTTACATGTTTGTACATATTTCTGTAAATAATTCTGCATAGGTAACTGTGTCCTCAGGATTTGGGCGAGCTGTGAATTTTGGCAAACTGTCAATTAATAGGATGTAGTTTGCTTTAGAATAGCTCCTAACTGTTACAGGTTTAGCTGGGTTTTACAAGTGGATTTTTTTTGAGGGAGACAGCTTTGTTATCTGACCTCACCAATAAGGATGTGACATGGGGAGGGATACAATGCTCTCTCATGTTGGTGAATACTAGGTCCAATATGTTTGCTCATCTGGTCGGAGTGTGCACTATCTGAACCCGCTTGTGTTGATAAAGTCCAAGAAACATTGTACCTGTAAGTTAGAGGCAGTGTATGTTTCCCAGTCTAAAGGGGGTAATTAATATCTACAATGAATAGGGTATTTGGTTGGATGGTGAGGACCTCTTGTGCAGTGTTTCTCAACTGTCGGGCCACAGCCCAGTACCGGGCCCTAGCATCAATTATAACGGGTCACGAGTGGTTGAGAAACACTGGCCTACAGTTTCAGAGAGTGAGAGAGTGAGAGACTGTGTGTGTGTGTGTGTGTGTGTGTGTGTGTGTGTGTGTGTGTGTGTGTGTGTGAGAGAGAGACAGAGCAGAAGAGAGTGAGAGTGATATGAGTGAATGTGTGTATGAATGAGTTAAGTGGGTGTGTGAGAGACAGATAGGAAGAGAGTGAGAGCAATATGTGAGTGAATGCATGTATGAATGAGTTAAGTGGGTGTGTAAGAGAGATCGGAAGGGAGTGAGAGCGATGTGTGAGTGAATGCATGTATGAATGAGAAAGTGGGTGTGTGAGAGAGATCGGAAGGGAGTGAGAGCGATGTGTGAGTGAATGCATGTATGAATGAGTTAAGTGGGTGTGTGAGAGACAGATAGAAAGAGAGTGAGAGTGATAGTGGTGTACTGTGGGGGTGGGGGTAGCGAGAGAGGCAATTAGCCCCGGGCGGCATCTTTTGCTGAGGACGTTCCGTTACGTCTTCCTTCCTTCACCCACACATGAAATTTAACGGTCACTGAAAGAAAATCTGTTTATTGCTGCACTGCCTTTGCCTATTTAATTAAGTGGATTAAATTGCTGAACCTACCTGTGAACCTGCAAGTGTTCAATTCAGGTTCCTTTGCTTGATTCACACAAGATTTGATGTGTGTCTATTTATCTGAATCTGCAAGTGTGTTCGGCAGGTTAGTGTCTTGTTCATTGCTGAATCTGCAAGTCACAAGGTATTTGTGTGTGTGTGTGTGTGTGTGTGTGTGTGTGTGTGTGTGTGTGTGTGTGTGTGTGTGTGTGTGTGTGTGTGTGTGTGTGTGTGTGTGTGTAAAATGCCCCAGTTAGGGGAGTGGGGCCCTGGTGGTTAGTGTTACTCAGGCTCAAACACTGTACCTTACAATACAAGCAACAAGAGCCTGAGTTCTCTACACCTACCACCACTTAAGGACTTGGGTCCATAGCTGATTTTTGGCTCATATTTTTGGTGTGTTCCTCTTAAAATTTGTGGTTTTCTGGTAAATCAGTAAGGACTGAATTCACTAAGTAATGGCAGCCATTTAAATTTCAGTCTTCCTATCTTTCAAGAAATGCATGGTTAACACAAAACATTTTATTCTAGCAACTTTCTAAGATTATACAAGCAATGTTTAAAATGTGTCCCTGTTTTTGGGCCTTTGCCCCCCCCCCCCAATAAATTTTGGCTTTTTCCAGATTTATTGTGCTGCAAAGTTGAGAGATATAGTGGAGTGTCAAGTGCATTTTACAAGGAGCTAAGAGCTTCAGGGGAAAAGTTTAGTGCTGCTTATGCCAGGTCTGTTTGCAATGTGCAACAGTTGTTTAGCAAACGATATCACTACTGTGCTAAAATATTTAAAAGCATTGTTAGTAGCACAACAGGTAATATACTTGCTTGTGATGCAGAAGACTGTGGGTTCTACTCCCACAGTATGTAGATGGGTTGCTGCTACTGTACTGTGTTGTACTTTAAAGGAGGTGCATGCTGGATGCTGCAGTCCTAAGTATGTCCTCCTTTGGAGGAGAGACCTAGTAACTATGAAACTGTTATCAGTTTGGCATCCATTCCATATTACAATATCACCAGCTTATCATTTGTTAATGTAACATAGGCAATTTATTCTTCAAGGGCAACAAGCACTTTATATTTCATTGTTTCATCTACAAATATAGTTGTTTGCTAGCAGCAACCTCTTCATTAGTAGCTGTTAAAGTGCAGCTAATTCTTTATTTTTCAGTAAGTACTGCTTGATTTCTTTCTAACTTCAGAATATCTGCCTAAGTACCTCATCCTTAAATTTTCAGGGTCTATGTATTAATTTCCCCTCAAGTGTTTGGCAGTGCTCTGTACAGACTTAGACACCTTGAGTGACATTTTTCCTGTAAAAGGAATGTATAAGGAAACAGCCCCAGTACTTAGTAATAATGCTCATCCCTCTTGGCATGTCTAAAGGTCAGTTCCCTGTGCTTTCTCCTATTAACCTGGTGAACTTGGCATTCTGAGGCAGTGTAGCAACTGCCTCATGTACACAGACAACCCTCTCCTCTTACCTTCCAACACTCAAACTTGTCAGAGATGCACTTATATATCCAAACTGGAAGCCATGCACTCTCAAGCCAAGACCGGAATAGCTGGTCAAGAGGAGAAGGTCAACACCTGCACCACACCACATGCAACACATAGCCCTCCAGAACACCCACCATCACAGCTCTCACATAAAAATACAAACCACACACCCACCTTTGCAGAGGCTTTCAATAGAAATCTACCCAAACAGCAGAGACCTCCAAGGCAGAAATGCACTCGACCACCACAACACAGCACAAACCACAAGACACATAGCTCACCTACACAGTGTGCCCCTCAACCTAAGCACCTAAGGCAAAACAGCTTGCCCAATACAATAATCATAGGTGACTCGATAGTGAGGCACACTGATGTCGCACTCACTAGGTTGAATAAGGAGAAGGTAACAGTCAGTTGTCTATCAAGAGCCAGAATCTGACACAAAACATGCACTCAGGTCACTCCACAACAAATGCAAGTATGACTCTTGTCACTGTCCATGTGGGTGTGAATGACCTGAGATGCACCTCTCTGGACTACATGAAAAGAGACATGGAGGAGCTCTTGGATTATGTGGCCCAGGCAGGTATGACTCTAGCCCTGAGCAGCATCCTACCATTACCTGGAATGATACCACAGTACAAGCAGAAAATGATTGACTTCAACAATTGTCTAGGTTTCTGGTGTCATTCTAAGGGGATCCGGTATCTGTCTGCTTGGGATGACATGATTGACAGACCTCAATGCTTTGTCAGAGATGGCCTGCATCTGTCACCCCTGGGTTTCTGGATCCTGGCGAATGCTCTTGCCACCCCTATAGTGCCTTTTTTAGGCGATGTTCCAAAGACCAAATTACCACCGTAACAGCTATAAATAAATGCAATCTGAGGATCATGCTGCTCAATGCTAGAAGTCTAAATCTCAAGATGCACTTGCTCAAAGCACTCCTCAAAATGGAGAACATCAACATTTGTGATGTAACGGAAACCTGGTTGAAAGCAGCAGAAAGCACCCCTGTGCTACCAGGCTATAACTCATTCCACACCTTTCAGCACCATAACATGGACCGAAGCTCCAAAGGCAGTGGTATCTCCATATTCATAAAGGATATGCACACCTCCAGACTAGTAGCCCAGCATAACGCATTCAGGTACAACTAACATTGGACAAGACGGCAATTCAGGTTGTAGCCTGCTATAGGTCCCCAACCATGTCCCAAGACTCTTATTCCACGTTCCTAAGCACCCTGGAAATTATTAGGGTCCATCCCAATGCTCTCATACTAGGTGACTTTACCTACCCCTCCATCAACTGGAAAACTATTCATGCACCAATACACTTGTCCAACTCTTCCTGGAATTCATCAAGTCCAATGCCCTGGACCAGCTCATTCTTACCCCACTACAGGAAGCAACATCTTTGACCTGGTTATTACTAACATGGGCAACTGTTGCTCTACACCAACAGTCAATTCCTTCCTGGTTAGATCCGACCACAAACTAATCACCATGGAAATCCACATCTCACCCACACCCCATGCAAAGGTAACCACCATGAAAAACTTCTCCAAAGCTGACTTTGGGCTCCTAAAAACAGAGGTGGCTAACTTCACGACACCCATCCCAATGGAAAATAGATGCATGACTGCCAAATCATACACCAATGCACTGTACGAACACGTACATAAATGTATGGAACCAGCCATACCCAACAGAACCAAGATGCTCTCCTCCAAAAAAAGGAAACCAATCTGGTGGTCCCTTGCCATTAATAAACTCTACCACAGAAGTAAGAAACTGTTGCAGAAAAAGGTGAAGTCCCAAGACTGGAAAAACTCCCTTATTAGTCTCAACAAAAAGTTGAGATCCCTCATCAAAACCTCTAAAGCCAGCTATGAAGGCAGAATTGTGGCAGACTCTAAAAACAACCACAAAGCCTTCTATAGTTATATCAAGAATTTCCGCAGCAATGTCCATGTTTACTCTGAGTTATGGAACCTCCTATACTGAGCCAACAGAAATTGCCAACATACTGGCCAACAGATTCAGTGCCAACTTTACCCCTCTCTCCCCCCTAAAGGACCAATCTCAATACTGGAGGAATGCCAGGCACCCAGCGCTACTGCAGCACAGGTTAAAGCTGCATTGTCCAAGGCCAAGAATGTAGCTTCCATGGGACTCAACAATATCCTTGGATGTGTTTTACATGAACTACAAAGTGAACTGGCACCGCATCTGTGTGCCCAGTTCAATCACAGCTTCACCTCAGGCTTTGTCTCTACTGAATGGCACACAGCAGCTACAGTCATCCCTCTCCATAAAGAGGAGCGACTACAGACCCTGGCAATTATCACCCCATTAGCCTGACAAGTCTGATATGTAAGGCCATGGACCTAATTAACAAGTATATAGGGAATCTCCAAACTCTAGATCACACACAATTTTGTTTTGTGAAAGGTAGATTATGCCTGCTCAACCTGGTTGACTTCTTTGAGTCAGTCACCAGAGCTGTGGATGAGGGCAAGGCCTACCTCGATCTAAGGCCTTTGATACCATTCCCCACTCAGGAATTATTGATAAACTCACCAAACTAGGCATCAACCACTATATCACTAGGTGGGTTGCAAAATGGCTCACAGATAGAACCCACAGTGTGAAAGTAGCAGACTCCAAGTCAGACTGCTGACCAGTCACAAGTGGAGTCCCACAGGGATTGGTTCTGGGTCCTCTCCTGTTTGGCATCTATTTCTCAAAAGTCCAGGCCAACACAGAGAGACTCTGGCTGACCATGTTCACAGATGACTGCAAGCTGGGAGCCATTATTAACTCCCCAAGAAATGTAGACATCCTACAGAAAGGCCTCACTGAGACCAGTGACTTGTGTCAAAACCATGGCCTTAAGCTTAATGCCAAAAAAATGCATCATTATCCCCTTTGGGAAAAAACTCAGTTCCCACTAATTACCACATCAATGGGAGTCCACTGAACACTGAAAGTGTTATAAGAGATCTGGGGACACAGGTTGACAGCAACCTCTCCTTCGACCACCACATTGCCACTGTGGTTAGAAAGTCCTTCTATGTGGCACATCTCATCACTAAGGGTTTTACATCCAGGAAGAAAGATGTCATCATCTCTCTCTACTTTTCCCTCATTAGGCCAATCATCGAGTATAATGCCCTATTTGGCATGTACCTCACTAGACACATGCAACAGCTGGAAAGGCCACAAAAGTACCTCACAAAGAGGATCCTAGGCCTTAAATATGTCCTACATGAACAGACTAAAAAAACTCCAGCTATTCTCTGTCTCATATTGCCTACTAAGAGGTGATCTGTGCTTGACTTACAAAGCCATGTCTGACCCAGCTCTGTTAGAAATGCTACATCTAAAGAAATCTCAATCCCTCCACACAACATGCTCCGGAGACCGCAACCTCATTACAACAATCAACAGAACTTGCTGGAGGGACAGGTTCATAACCTAGAGACTGCCCATGCTCTGGAATAGACTTCCCATACATGTCAAGCAGAGCACCTCACTGGTCCTCTTCAAGAGAAATCTTGATGAGTGGATGGGAAATAGAAAGTTCACCCCCAGGATCACTCCAGTGGCTCTACTTGATAGAGGCACTGGGAACTAACGTTGGGCGGCACAATGCCACGGTACTTCTATGGGCTAGGCTTGTAAAGGCTCCAAGGCCGTTAGCCTAGTACACAGCTATGAGCCTATGAGAGATTCATACATTTATCTTTATTAAATTAGAAACTTTGCATATATAAATATTTGGTGTGTGTATGTGATAAGTGTTTTGCTGACAATTTGACATCCTCCTGCTTTGGAAGGGTATATATGAACAAATTTGTAGGGACCGGGCCCTCGTCTTATAAAAATAAAAGAATTTTCCAGGCCATGGCCTCACAAAGTTGAGAACCACTGCTCTAGTAGGTCTAGGAAAGAGTTATGAGCTTTGTTGGTCATAGAGAGTGACTTGTCACTGTCCAGGACAAGGTAAGGAACCTTGTCTATGGAGGCTTGGAAGTGGATAAACTCCCAGGCATCATCCTGTTTAACCAACCTGGAGTTGTATTTGTTGCTAATATAGATTGAGACACCTCCACCTTTAGCCGCTGTCTCTGCTGCTGTTGGTCTAAGTGTATGGAAGGCACTGTAGCCTTTCATTGCCAGAGTACATTCTGCTGCTTTAATCCAAGTCTCGGTGACTACATTCTCCAGAGTGAGGAGAGCTTGTAGGGTGTGGTGTTTCTTGTTTAAGTTCTGAGCATTGACTAGTAAAACCTTTAAGTTTATTTGAGTTTTTTTAGCTATATTGGTAGTTTTGTTATTTAGCCTAAAAAGGCTCTAAGGGAGTGGATAACGTTTTAGCCAATATCTAAAAGCCCGGGGGGGGGGGGGGCAGTCTATCCTTGGTAAAGCAATATGATCTAACCATGTCCTCCCATGTTGACAAATAATGGATTCCCCTGGAGTAACACTAGAAACTAAGCCAGTTATTAAATCAATCATTTTCTGTTCATACTGTGACATCCTTCTTGGAGAAGGTGGAATGCTGCTAAGTGCAAGGCATGTACCTGTCTGTGACACATATTCAGAGAGATCTATAAAGTATTTTTTCATATAGTCCAGTGAGGTACATGTCAGGTCATTTACACCCACATGGACTATGGCAGATTCATATTGGTAGCTGTGGTGCAGTGACCTGAATGTCTGGGTGATATTGCAGATATTTGCTCTAGATAGGCAATTAACCGTTATCTTCTACTTGTCCATCCTGGTGAGAGGGGCATCTGTGTTTCATAGAATAGAATCCCCTATGACAACAGTACTAGGCAAAGTGGTTGCTTGCCTTATGGGCTTTTTTTTCTTGGGGATCATTGAGTGTAGGCTTATGTGTGGTATTAGGTGTTGCTTGTGGGTGTGCTTTAGTTAGTGCTAAGGATAGGTGTTGTTTGAGGGCTTAGGAGGTCTTTGAGGCATGGAGAGTGTTTTTTTAAGTGTCTCAGCATAAGTAGGTCTGTGTGCATGCTGAGAAGTATGTGTGAATTATGGAATTATGTAGTGTATATGTTCTTGACAACTTTGTTTTAAGCAAGATTTTTTGCCTCCAAGGAAGTTATGTATGTTATATCTCTTGTATATTGTGTTATTTCCTTCAAGGATTAAAAGGTTGTCTGAGTATTAGACAACTGCTATATTGTCTCAGGATGCCCATATCTACCAAGCTGGCCAAAACGATATCAGGAAATTGCAAATCCATGTTATTAGGACCAATATTACGTTTGGGTTATTATTGTTTAGGGACTTGGTTTTAGAGAGGTCACCTGAGTGATGTCTAGGGTTAAGGCTAGATGTTAGATAGTGCTATGATCTGATATTAGTGCTGCTTGATGCACTAATTAGCCTGCCCTAAGCTTAGCTCCATGCAAAGCCTATCTGTGTTACTGGCCAAAGTTCTAAGTATTACCTTTATAGTTTTACCATCATATAGGATACTGCTAACCGCCACTGTGAGATGAACAGTTCCCCAGAAAAGCACCTAATTTATAGCAGACAGAAAAAAGCTGAAGACTAACTCCCATACCTACAAGATAATAAACAAACACACTTTGAGCTCCCTTGAATGTTCCCCAACTCAGTGAGATCAGGAGAGCACCTTCTGCCACAAGGTGGATGATTCTGGAACTTTTTAATGTAAAAGCACAACAACAGTATCTCTCAAGTGCAGATTAACAACAAACAATTAAATCCATAATACACCCTCTGGCTGAAGAAACAATCTCACTTTAAGCTGCACTGTGTGTTTTCCAAGTGGACTAACCAGGTTACTTTATTACTGCCACTAGAATAACAGTCCTAGTCTTCTTAATGTAAAAACACACTTTGTTAGCCAAAAGTAAAAAAGTACCAACTAGCTGTAACAAGAAATTGTCTCTTTAAGCCCCCTTGTGTATTTCTCAACTTGGATAGACCATGGCACCTTTATACTCCCACCAGAATTGCAGTCCTAGTGAAAAGGTATCCAAAACAAATCAAATAACAAGCTACAACAATTAATTATCACTTTAAGCTTACCTGTGTGTTTTCTAACTCAGGCAGACCAGGCTACCTTTCTAGTCCTACTAGAATTGCAGTCCCAGTCTTCTTAATGTAAAAACACACTTTAGTTTGCCAAATGTGAAAGGTATCAGAAACAAATCAAGCAAACTGTTGCACAAAATTGTATCTTTAATCACCATTGTGTATTTCCCAACTTAGACAGGCTACAACACCAATATACTCCCACTAGAATTGCAGTCCCAGCCTTCTTAATGTAAAAATACACTTTAGTTAGCCAAAAATGAAAAGGTATAAGAAACAAATCAAGTAACAGAGACTTCCAAGATGGCTGCACACTGGGTAACAGCTTAATTTCAGCTCTCCCAGTATGAAGACAGAAACTTAGAAAACAGAGTCAGTAAATTTGTCTTTTTGGGTAAATTTCAGTGCACTACCTTGATGCCAGCAAAAAGAAAAGAAATTTAAAGAACCTGAAAGAAAATCAACCACAAAAGATAAGTAGAAAACAATGTCTGGGAAGACTCATGCAACTGTTCAGCAAAAAAGCAGTTCAAGCTCCAGCTTTGGTGCAAGACATGACTTCCAATAATCTGGAGGAAAAAGTAGGTTAAATGTGCTCAGAGCCAATTTAAATAAAGGAACATTAAAGGAGCATATCAACTAAAATAACAAAAGGCTGGAAAAATAGAAGAAGCTTTAAGTAGATATTCAGATGAGTTGATAAAACCACAAAAATCAGAAGTCAAAATGAAGAAAAGACTGACAGAGTATGAGACTGCTCAAGAAGAGATGTTTCAAAAATGATAGAATTACAGAACAGAGTATGTAGGGAAACCTGAGATCTTCTGTTATACCAGAGAACCTGGAAAGAACAGACTGTATTCATTTTATAAAAGCAGAAATAAGCAATTGGATCAGAATTCCATAGCATGAGTTGTTAATTGAAAGGGCACTTTGCATGTATGCTCCAAATCTGGCCATGAGAAAGCAGCCAATACCTCTAATAGTAAAGATGGAATTCTACCACCAGAAAGAGTTGATTCTGACAAAATTGCAACAGAAGAACAAAGTACTAAAATCTGGAGACAGTAGAGTGTTTATGGAAAATGATTGCCCACTGTTCACCAGGCAGAAGAGGAGTAAGTTTATTCCAGTAATTAGGGAATGTCGAGAGGCAGGTGTGAGATTCAAGTTGTCATATTTAGCTATCTACAGAATATTTTCTCTTGGAGGGTCAAAATAATTTTTTGATGTATAACATGCTAAAGATGAAATACAAAAGTTTATCCAACAAAAAATGAGCTATAAATCAGAAGGGGACTCTGCTTCTTATTATTCTGATAATAAAGCTCATAGAGACAATGTGCCAATGAAACATTCCAAAGGAAAATTCTTTAGACAGAGAAAAGCACAGGAGTTGAATAGAAGAACCATGAGTGCATTGGAAATGAACCAGAAACTGGAGATGGGAGATGGAGGTCAACAGGAAGAAAACAAGCAACTCAGAAATTAATGAATAATTGTGAGATTACAAAGCATTGATCACATTTGTGAAATATGGTGGAACATATTGCCATGCACTGTGCCAGTCTCTGTATGAGGAAATCAGTGCACCTCCTGTTTGCTACTGCTCTACATCACTCTTGTTAGATGATGGTGTTAGCGCACCCTTCTCTGTTGGTTTTGTGTGTTTGTGTGTGTGTGTGTGTGTGTGTGTGTGTGTGTGTGTGTGTGTGTGTGTGTGTGTGTGTGTGTGTGTGTGTGTGTGCATGTGTGTGTGTGTGTGTGTGTGTGTGTGTGTGTGTGTGTGTGTGTGTGTGTGTGTGTGTGTGTGTTTGACTATACCAATAACATGGAGCCTGTTTGCTCAACAGTATATTCTGCAGTATACAGTATGTTAGGAACATCCTGACAGCTGTGTCGGTCATACTGGAGTGACCCCGGTAACATCTCAAGGTAGAAGAAGTGGGTTTTAAATAGGCTGAACTCACATTCTACAAAATAGCAGATTTGTGCATGTGTGGTGTTACTATGGAGTAGGTTCTATATGAGTGCTTTAAGCCACAGCTCTAACAGGCATCCAACATCAGTTGCAATACATATTAGCAACATGTGGGCTGTTAATACATTTGGACACTCTGTAAATGTAGCTGTACACGTTAATCTTCATCACAGACCCTGCACTTACCAGCCCCGTGGAGGAAGTGGTGATATTGTTGAAATGTGTGTCATAAATGTGAATCATATGAACTGTCTGGCAGTTCTTTTGAGGAGCCTGTCATACAGAATTGGAGGGAAGTCTTCTTTCTGGCCCTGTTTAAAAAAGGGGAAAAGGTCTATGCTCATTAAATTCCTTTTGTATCCAATATCTACCTGGAAACTTCCAGTATCCTCTGAGAGGTGTAGGCATCATAGGGGAAATTCTTTTTACAGCTGAACTCAATTATGGTTTCTCATGGTTTAATTTCTGTAAGTCTTTTGGGCTTCTAATATCATGACAGGAATTGACCCCAATTCTTAGTTAAAGTATGATTGAATTTCATGAAATTAGTATTGTTTCCATCTTTGATATTAGGCAAAAGTGCTATTTGCAGCAACTACAATGTGCCCATAATTCTGCAATTCATACAGAGTTACATCTGTCAGTAACATATCTAAATATGATTGTAAATTCTTCTTTATGAGACCTGTTGCTCCTACTACTATTGTAACTGTCTGGGTATTCATCTTCCACATTGCCCTCATTTCTGTCTGCAAATCCTGGTATCTTATGACTTTGTGTGCCTCTGTACACAAAACACTGTAATCACTAGGTGTAGCAATTTCAATGATCAATGCTATTTTTGTCTTCTTTTCATGGACTACAATATCTGTTTTTCTTGCATCTATTTTGTGAACTGTTGGTGATTGGTGATCCCATGTGATATAAACTTCATCATTTTCTATAATGCTTTGTGGCTCAGGTTTCCAATGCTTCTCAGCTACTTCAGTATTATAATGTTTGCACAATCTCCAATGCAACAGTCTTACCACATTATTATGCCTTTCAGTATACAGGCCTCTGCTATCACTGTATCACCTCCAGCAATAAGACGCGTGGCTGTTTCCAATTCTGTTTTACAAAACCTGCATTTGTCTGTTTCTCCGACGTGTTCAATGGACTTTGTAAACCAATGTATATGTAGTCCACTGTCCAGGGCTGCCAATATTAACCTTTTATCTTTTGGTTTAAATTCACATCTCCTTAACCATTCCTGCTTCAGATCCTGATTGACATGAGGTTGCCCCAGGAGATTTCTGTACTTGCAACTATATTTATGCCTTTTCCACATTTCTTGCCTTCTCATCTGATCCTTCACCGTATATTCTTTGTTTTTTGGCACATTCATTTGCTGCTTGATTTTTGTCTACTTCTGGTTTGATTTCCATTCCCACTTGACACCAATATATTACTTCTGCTAAATTAAGCAGGGACGTCATTTTAGACTTGTTCTCCTCATGTTTTAAAACTTCCACTATATCTGGATCTTGTGAGGTCAGCAGATGTGTATGCAATCCTATGATTGTAGATCCATACATATAATCAATTTTGAGGAAGCCCATACCTCCTTCAGAACAGAGAATATATAATCTTGGTATACACTGTTTTTTTGTTAAATCATTTGATAAGGGTGAAGCATTTTTCTTGTTTTCCTGTCCAACTAATCCAATACCTTTTGAGGCCAGTCAGTGACCTCAAAACTATAAGAGCAGGAAGACCAAATTGGTTTATAGCTTGGACTTTATTACTAGATGTCAGGGCTGTTTTTTGATATTAATTTTACTCGTCTAAATATTCTTTACTAAGTTTTATCATTTGTTCATGTTTTATTGTTGATCCTTCATCAATTCCCAAATATTTATCACCCCCACCTGCTCAAGTTCCTTTATATTACATTCCTGTCCCAGATTGATATCTTCTTGGTGCTGCAGTTTTCCTGCTTTAAAGGTTACTTTTGCACATTTATCAAGACCAAATGGCATTCTTATATGATCTATCATCTCAGGAAGTTTTGACCACTTGCAGTTAGTTGTGCTTTCAGTTCCTCATCTGATGAACTACAGAGTT
This sequence comes from Protopterus annectens, assembly GCF_019279795.1. Lineage (NCBI taxonomy): Eukaryota > Metazoa > Chordata > Ceratodontiformes > Protopteridae > Protopterus > Protopterus annectens. Next base: position 130,879,072 of record NC_056738.1, read on the forward strand.
GTAAAATCATCCACAAAAAGAAAGAAGTCTTTATACTTTGTTGTTTTCTGTGAGCCAAATTGTAATCATGATCTAATCTGTTAAGTAGACAGCTTAATGGGTTAATGGCAAGACAAACGAGGAGCAGTAACAGAGAGTCACCCTGGAATATCCTCCAGATAATAATGTGTCCTTTCTCATGGCTTAGCTGCAAATTGGGTTGACACTGTTTCGTGGTCACTGTAATGTACTCAATCAATGTAGGGTGTATCTTATAAATTTGTAAGCACTCCTTTTTCCATGAATGTGGGATGCAGTCAAATGCTTTTTATAGTCTATATATGCCATACTTAGATTCTTCCCTTTTTTACAATTCTCCATTATGACTTTAACAACAAATGATCCTTTGTTCCATATGACTTTCTTTTGTTACCCTTTTGTTCTATTGCCATGATTGAGTTTTTTTCTAAATGACTATAAACTCTGTCAGCATCAATTCCAGTGTATAGTTTATATATTTTCAGAAGACAAGTTATTGGTCTATAGTTTTTAAGATATCTTGCAGGTTCACTCTTAAGGAGGAGTATCGTTTTTCCTGTTGTTAACCAAGTTGGGGTCTGTTCGGGGTGCACATATAAATAGTTCTTATTCAGTGCTAAATCTTCATGAAAAGATATTAATACTTTTAGCAGAAGTTAGGTACTACATTTCGGCCTGGGGTTTTCCAGTTAGGAGCTTTTCTTAATTTTGTTTCAGTTTCTCTGGCCATTACTTCATCCCATTTCATATCCTGTACATCTGACTGTTTCTTTTATTCTTCTATTCATCCAGTATCTTTGTTATGTTCCACAGGATCTTCATAGATACTTCTCCAAAAATGTGTCTAACTCTTCTTTTTTTGATAGTTGTTCTATTCCTTTTGCCTTGTTTTCCAGTTCTCTATAAAACCTTTTTGGGTCATCACACAATTGCTTATTTTGTACTATTCCTTTATATTTCTCTGCATATCTTCTAAGTTTTTTAGCGCTGCTGATATCTTTAGTTTATTATTTGCAATAGTGTATGATAGATCCTGGTCTGTTCTGATACCGTGCATTGCTTTTATCATGTTTATCTTTCTAAGTATTTTTGTTGATCTGTTCCATCTTCTGTACTCTTCTAACAGTGACACTTGTCATAATTGCTTTATAGATGTCCTTCTATTTCTGTGTTGCAGTATTCTTGGTGTGGGATTTCCCACCTCAGGCGATCCATATGTCAGCTCCTACACAAAAGCTTCAGCTTGGCTGTTGTAGTTGCGTGGGACATCACATGTAGGACCATAAACCAGGGACCTTAAATGTGACATCTTCATGCACAGACCTCAGACATTTTCAGCCGCAGATGACCATCACATCATGTGCTTCACTCCTTCACCACAAGATGACTAAAAGCTAAGTACCCCATTGGGGTTTTTTCTTCTTTGACTTCTAGCTAAAGCTTGGTTTGTTGTAGTAACCTTTAGCCGATGTTAGCTAAAAAGGGTAAATGCCAATGTGGTCACCAGATACCTCATAAAAATACACATGCCCTCTGAGGTTTTTGCCTAGGCCAAGAGCATGATCCTACTGCTTGCTCGATCTGCCAATCCTTCTTTCCTAAGACCCTATGCAGCCATCTGGCTGCACTTAATCTATATCTAGAAAATCAGCGACTTAGAAAATTAGCGCTAAGGATGGATCCCATTTCGGAAGCCCTGATTGAACCTTCGCGGAAGAAGGTCAAGATTCCTATGCCCACTTCCATTGCCTCTCTGCTTTCGGACTCCCTGCCAGATACCGATTTAGAAGTTGAGGGACGTCCAATAGATCCATCTACTTCGAGGGCGACCTTCAAGGAAGCCACTTCGCAGTTGATGACTAACATGTCCACAGAACTTACAAAGGCATCGACTACCGCCAAGGTCGAGGGGGAACCAGACACAGCCAGGCCTCCGACCGGGATCCCTCCTCCGGACACCACTTACCCTTAGCCATGCATTCACTTCCAGGCCTATACCTAAGACTACCCCAGTTAAAAAGAAACAGAAGACCAAATATCTGGCTACACCTGCTGAAGGCCTACCTGATTGTCAGTCTTTCACCTCATCTTTGATGCAGATTTAGACGTAAAATTAAACATTGACAAGACAAATAAATGTATAAAATCTGATATATTTAGAAAAAGTACATTTTCAAACTCCTGTATGGATTTTAACAGCTGGCATCCTTACTACCAAAAAAGAGCCATAATAAAAGGTCAAATGATAAGAGCAGCAAGAATGGTGAGTGACAGTGATGCATTTATACAGAAATTAGATTTTATGATTACTATGTTTAAAAGAAGGGGTTACCCTGACGATTTATGTAATAATGTAAAGAAAGAGGTAGTGCATAAAAGAGAAACAGGTTTTTATCAGGCTATAATTAAGATGAATATAAGCACTGATGAAAGCAAAACTTTGAGAATGAATCAATATGCTAGTAGAATGAATCAAAGCATGAGTTTAATATACATAACTACCTATAATCAGGATGTGGAATGGTATATAGGGATGGTTAAGAAAAATTGTGGCTTCCTATAGTTAGATAAGCAAGTAAACATAAAAATAGGGGGAGTCCCTCAGTTTGTATTTTGGAAAGACCAATCCCTCAAAGAACTGTTACAGAAGGATGCACATTAAATATAATCACAATAGGAAGGAAGTTTGGAAATTACAAATGTGGTAGATGTTCCACATGTAAATTTATGATGGCAACAGGGGAATATATTAGGGTTAATCAAAACACTATTCCCATTGTAGGATATTTTGATTGTTACACGCAAAACGTGGTTTATATTGCACAATGTCAAAAATGCCCCATATTTTATGTGGGCAAGATATCTAGACATTTTAAGAGAAAGAATAAGGGAACATATATTGGATATGAAACATGGTAAAGTCACTAATGCTTTAGCCAGACATTTAATGACTAATTCTGACCATGATTTTAAGTTTTGTGTGATACAACACATCAAAAAAGTCATACAAGGAAAAATTTTAGACATTCACCTTGACGTAAGTTAGTTAAGGTGGCAATTGCAGTTAGATGCCCAAAATATCTGGGCATTAATGAAAGCATCAGTATAGCACCCATCTTAAAGTTAAAGAACATTTTAGGATAATTTTTATTCATACAGTGGTTATTTATTTACAGTATTTTATGCACTATGTATATTTATCTGTTCATTTATATATTCATCGATACCATATTAATGGATATTTTTGTATTAAATTAATTATTTTAGTAATAAGTTTGTATAAGCTCACATAGAGTTCATATAAAAATTACATGGGCAGTAATCAAATGTAGGAAAGTAGGGTATTATATTACATTATGTTATTACAATGTGGCTCCTTTAAGAGGTTTTTAAAACTATTTTAAAATCAAATCACATGTCTTAATGAATCAATTAAATAATTGAACTAATTAGTGAAGGACTAGAAGGATATTTAAATGGAAATGTTGGTTTGTTCACTGTTCTGAAGAAGTCCTTATTGAAAGGACGAAACCTGGGTTATCATTTTATCAAATTGTTTTACTTGGTTTGCTGCTGTTGACATTAAACAATATTTCTTTGGATATACATTCCTCCTTGCTTTCATCTTGTTTGTGTAAATGGTTACAAGTTGGTTCGTTTGTGGTGTTCATGGAGGATATGGAGTTCAATACTAGCATTATGGAACTTTTGCAACAGATTAATGAACAATTACAGGAGCATACAGCCCAAATAAAATCATTGGCAGACAAACAACAGCAACCAGGGCAGTGGAATACTATGTATGGTAGTTTGGGTGTACCTCTCACCCAACCCACCCAAAATTCTGGTAACAATCATGGAGTCACAATTAGTAATATGGAGTGTAATGTTAGAACTGCAAAAGAAGGAAATTCCACAAGTGAAAATAACATACTTCGTTGGAAGCAGTTTAATTACAACTTTCGACAGGGTGAAAACAACAGTGAACAGCGTTCAGAAACAATACATTCATCTTTAAACGACCAATTAAAGGTATTTGAAACCAAGTTATTTCATTTGAAGAAAGCACAACTTGAAAACAATTACTTAATAAGGAACATTGAACTAAAATGAGTCCCAAAATTTTTACGTATATGGAGGTATCCCAATGGGGCAGAAAATGATGTTGAAATGCTTAAGAAAGTTCACCAATTGTCTGATAAAACAGGGCTAGCTTTAATGGAAATAATGGTGAAATATAACAACCTTAAGATTGATGAACATACTGCAGATTTAGAAAAAGTTAATGAAAAAATCGTCAATCACTTACTTTTTGAACATCGTATTACTAATTATGGTAATATTTTAGACAAATTAGAGCAGAACTGTAAGTGATTTTTTCACGTAAATTAAACAAAATTAAAAGAGACACTAAAATATACGCTGCAGATACAGTATATCCGTTATCAGACGGTAACCAGGATCGTCATAGCAACAACAAGGGTCCAACCAATAGGAGAGTAGAAGGACATGATGTAACAATTGTCCAGGAAAGAAGTTGAAAACAATCTTGGTGGGCTGTGAGCCCTTTAGAGGAAGGACTGAGATGGTCAGAACGAATCAGGAACAAGGAGTATACCAACGAACAGATATCATATCAAGAACAAGGAGCTCGCCCCAAGATATGGTATACGAAAAAGGCAGGCAATGTAAAACAGAAATGGAAACGTTAAAAGCAGCGTCTATTACTGAATCAGTAAGTTTACTTTTTGTTCAAATACCAGAGTTTTCAAAAGTTCAAACATTAGAAAATTCGATCACTGTTATTGTCGAAGTTAATGTGAGCAAGAACGACACAAACAGTGTATTAATTGGACATAAAAACACACTATTTGAGCAAGATTATAGAAATGGATTAGTGTTGACTGATAATAGTATGAATTGTGGTGCACAACAGCAGGTGTCAGCATTTGCCTCCATAAGCAGTACGAACAAAAACACGCCAAAAGCAGCGTTAATTATAGAAGCAGTGAATTTGGTTTTAAAAACCCAAACACAGGCTCAAACATCAGACGTTACAAAAGTATCAACATCAGGCAATTCAAATACTGTTATTATGGATGCTGATGTGAGCAACAATGATTTAGTGTTCATTAATAGTAGTATGAATCAAGAAGGACAACAAGAGCAATTGGTAGCATTTGCTTCTGAAAACAGTACGTATAAAGATACGCTAGAAGCAGTGCTAACCACAGAAATAGTAAGTTTGTTTTCAACAGTTAAAACATTGGTCATTTCAAACGCTGACACTGTGGATGCTAATGTAACTATTAATGGCATTAACAGTGCAACAGGTTATAACTGTATACCATGCGAATATAGTGACAGAAATCGATCAGTAACTATGGAAAACAGTTTTAATCAACATGCACAACAGGAAGTTATGTCAGCATCAGTTCACAATAACAGTATGTACGAAGAAAGCTTGGAAGGGATTATTGCTGATGGTATGGCTAGGAATGCTGGATATGAAAATCAAAATGTTAATCAGGAAAATGATGTTTTAAATAATACTCAGGACACTTGTATGGATTTAAGTGTATATTCAATTAATGATAACAACAATAACCCGTTTTTGTATGGTGATAATCTTGATGGTATTTCTGAATTTAGTAGGAATATTAATTATGATGAGCAATTAATGAATAATGAAATGTTTTTTAATCATCAAGGAAATAATGAAGCTAGTATGACAGTTGAATTAATGTGTAATCAATTGGAAGGAATGTTAAATTCAAATGCACTTGGTGACCCTAAAGTGATTCATAATGTATATGGTGATTTTAAAGTTTACAATTATTCAAAATGTGAATTTAATACAGAACATGCTAATTTATTATCTAAAGGGTTCACATTTGTTCCTTGTAGGAAAGGTAATATCACCGATATGCTAATAGATTTCAAAACTTTTGTCCGAAAAATGAATTTAAGAATGTGGTTCACTGAGAGGATGGAAAATAATGGATGTGGGGAGTTAACAAAACCGAGTCAATTTAATCCCCCTACCAACCAGACAGTTGCCCTATTTGAAAGGGCATGTGAAATGGATATTAGAGCATATATGAATAAGTCTGGCAGATGGGGATATGCTAACTTGACAAAAGAAGAGAGTGACCTGTTGAGTCAGTTAGTAATAAAGAAATACGAATAATGCGACCTGATAAAGGGAATGGGGTAGCAATAGTTGAAAAGAATGACTATATTAATGCCATGATGGATATGTTAATGGAAGACAGTTACACCGAGAGTAGCATAAATGAAATTAATATTAGTTATCAAAAAATAGACTTGCTCTTGGATGATATGTTGCATCAGAGACAACGTAATGAAAAAGAATATGAATTTATGAAAATTTTTTTTCCAGTAGTGAGTAGTATATTTGGGATCCCGAAACTACACAAAGGTCTTAATAACATAAAATTTAGGCCAATAGTGGATGGAAAAAGGAGTAAGATATGTTTCATCAGTCAATTTTTAGATCATCACATGCAAAGGGGATTGATTTCTTTTAAATATATTACAAGAGACTCGTGGAATGTTTTGGAAAAATTAAAAATGGTTAATATTAATGATAATAGTATATTCCTCACGATTGATGTATGTAATTTATTTACTGTAATTCCCCATGATACAGGTCTGAGTTGGTGGAAATACAATTAACAAAAACAGGATTATATAATTAAGATCAAGTTAATGTATATATTACACTCATGGAAGCTGTCTTTCACAACCACTATATATACTTTGAAGGTTATTTCTTCAAACAGATAACAGGAGTGGCTATGGGGGCAGCATGTGCCCCCATATATGCAAATTACATTATGGCATTTTGGAAGCAGGAATATGTGTTCCCCACCATTCATTATAAGTACATTAAACAATATACACGTTATTTGGATGACATTTTTATCATTTGGGATGGTAGTTTAGAGCAACTTGAAACTTTTATTAGGTATATAAATAACACTGTAGATTTTTTAAAATTCACTCATCATTTTAGTAAGGAGACAATATCTTATTTAGACGTAAAATTAACCATTGACAAGACAAATAAATGTATAAAATCTGATATATTTAGAAAAAGTACATTTTCAAACTCCTATTTGGATTTTAACAGCTGGCATCCTTACCACCAAAAAAGAGCCATAATAAAAGGTCAAATGATAAGAGCAGCAAGAATGGTGAGTGACAGTGATGCATTTATACAGGAATTAGATTTTATGATTACTATGTTTAAAAGAAGGGGTTACCCTGACGATTTATGTAATAATGTAAAGAAAGAGGTAGTGCATAAAAGAGAAACAGGTTTTTATCAGGCTATAATTAAGATGAATGTAAGCACTGATGAAAGCAAAACTTTGAGAATGAATCAATATGCTAGTAGAATGAATCAAAACATGAGTTTAATATACATAACTACCTATAATCAGGATGTGGAATGGTATATAGGGATGGTTAAGAAAAATTGGGGCTTCCTACAATTAGATAAGCAAGTAAACATAAAAATAGGGGGAGTCCCTAAGTTTGTATTTCGGAAAGACCAATCCCTCAAAGAACTGTTACAGAAAGATGCACAGTTAAATATAGTCACAAAAGGAAGGAAGTTTGGAAATTACAAATGTGGTAGATGTTCCACATGTAAATTTATGATGGCAATAGGGGAATATATTAGGGTTAATCAAAACACTATTCCCATTGTAGGACATTTTGATTGTTACACGCAAAATGTGGTTTATATTGCACAATGTCAAAAATGCCCCATATTTTACGTGGGCAAGACATCTAGACATTTTAGAGAAAGAATAAGGGAACATATATTGGATATGAAACATGGTAAAATCACTAATGCTTTAACCAGACATTTAATGGCTAATTCTGACCATGATTTTAAGTTTTGTGTGATACAACACATCAAAAAAGACATACAAGGAAACATTTTAGACATTCACCTTGATATAAGTGAGTTAAGGTGGCAATTGCGGTTAGATGCCCAAAAATATCTGGGCATTAATGAAAGCATCAGTATAGCACCCATCTTAAAGTTAAAGCACATTTTAGGATAATTTTTATTCATACAGTGGTTATTTATTAACAGTATTTTATGCACTACATATATTTATCTGTTCATTTATATATTCATCGATGCCATATTAATGGATATTTTTGTACTAAATTAATTATTTTAGTAATAAGTTTGTATAAGCTCACATGGAGTTCATATAAAAATTACATGGGCAGTAATCAAATGTAGGAAAGTAGGGTATTATATTACATTATGTTATTACAATGTGGCTCCTTTAAGAGTTTTTTAAAACTATTTTAAAATCAAATCACAGGTCTTAATGAATCAATTAAATAATTGAACTAATTAGTGATGGACTAGAAGGATATTTAAATGGAAATGTTGGTTTGTTCATTGTTCTGAAGAAGTCCTTATTGAAAGGACGAAACCTGGGTTAACCAGTGGGCAGAGTTTTATATAATTTTATCAAATTGTTTTACTTGGTTTGCTGCTGTTGACATTAAACAATATTTTTGGATATACATTCCTCCTCACTTTCATCTTGTTTGTGGAAATGGTTACAAGTTGGTTCATCTTTGATGCAGGCCTTCATGGCCCTTAGGCCCTCAGCCTCTTCTCCATCTACTCTTCCTCTCCTCAGACCTAGGCATGGCTCTTTCTCCTCTCTTCCACTGCCCACTTCACAAGACAGGGAAGAAGAGCAAAAGGCTTATTCTTCTTCTTCAGATGAATCAATATCATATACTTCCCAAATAGCCTCTCCTCAAGAGTATTACTCTCCAGATGAAGAATCCATTGAAGGGGACTCCCTTACAGAGGATATTACCTTTGGAGACACCATAACCAAAATGAAGGAATACTTCAAATGGGACACCTCACAAATATCTGATACTCAAAAAAAGGTATTTTGAATTTTTACAAGTGGAATCTCCCTCCCCTTCTGCCTTTCCTCCTGTCATCCCTGGTTCTTTAGATGCCTTTTCCTCAGCATCTAAGACCCCAGACTCTAAGCCACCTGCCCCTAAGAGGCCAGATCGCTTCTACAAAGTGCCTGATGACCAGAAATTTCTAGTCAAACCACCCCTGCAAGACCCTGCTGTAATTGCTATATCACCTGATAAACAATCCAGACTGTTTCCATCTGCCTCTCTCTTACCTACGGACAAGGACAGCAAAACCATGAACAGAAATGGAAAGAAGGTTTACACCTCTTCCACATTGGCCTTTAGAGCCATCAACTATCAAACCCATATGACCAAATGTGCTCTGGACCTTGTCTCTCAAGCCTCTACTCTGGTGGCTGCTACTCCAGACTGCCCCACTAAATCTGACATAGCATCTAAACTATCTCTGGCTGCCCATGTAGCTAAATACTCCATTAGATGTAGTTATGATGCTGCAAAGGCCTCTGCATGGTATGCAGCCTCTGCCTCTGTACTTCGAAGATATTCTTAGCTACATCTACAACACATGCCAGAGGACTTCAAGTCTAAAATCTTAGATGCTCCTCTGGACCCTAACTTATTGTTTGGTAAACAGTCAGCAGACCTTTTCAAAAATCTACAAGAAAAGAGTAAGGAATTGCAAGACATCAAGCATCTTCTTGTGTCTCCTATTCCTAAATATTACAGGAATTACCATGCCAAAACTACTTTTGATAGAAGAAACCCCTCCTCAGCCGGATCTACCTCTTCCAGACACAGAAGAGGGATTCAGAATACAAACCTTTCCAGGCCAGCTGTCTCACAGCCTCCCACTGGACAGCCCTTTCAAGACAGAGGAGGACCCAACAATGCGTGACTGCCTTGCCCACCTTCCCCTTTCTGCCCACCTCTCCCACTGCCTCCCCTTTTGGAAAACCATCACTATAGACAAATGGGTTCTGGCTATAGTTCAAAAAGGATACTTCCTGTCTTGGAAAGAAAGGTCCCCCTTAAGGGGCATTCCCTTCCCCCCCAAGAAATCAGAGACACCTCTTCCCACACCTTCTGAACCTGGGAACAATAGAACCCGTCCCTCCAGAGCAGGAAGGAAAAGACTTCTACTCAAGACTGTTTCTGGTCCCCAAAAAAGATGGACCGTGGAGGCACATTCTAGACCTTTCCTTTCTAAACCTATTCTTAAAGATTCCCATCTTCAGAATGTTGCCCCTACAAACTGTACTCTCTCTTATACCAGCCAAGGCTTTCATGGCCACACTCGACCTGAAAGAAGCCTATCTACACATACCCAATTCAACCTTCCCATGGGAAATCCTTACGTTTTTCTGGACTCTCCTCTCACTTTCAATTTACTGCATTGCCCTTTGGTTTATCCACTGCTCCCAGAGTGTTCACAAAATGCCTGGCACCTGCCATAGCCTATTGCAGAACACAAGGGATTCAAATTTACCCTTACCTGGACAACATCCTTATCCTAGCAGAATGCAACAAAATCCTGCTAATTCATCTACAGTTCACCATTTGCCTACTTCAAAGACTAGGGCTCACCCTCAACTTCCCAAAACCTTCCTTAACCCCAGAACAAGACATTTCTGGGTTGCAGGATCAGGACAGACACAATGAAAGCATTTCTTCCCCAGGACAAAGTCAGCTCCCTGTCCTCCCACTTCAAAACCCTTATGCAGACCCAACAGATAACTGCAAGGCAATTCCTATGAACCCTGGGCCTAATGGCAGCCACCATTCCTATGCTACCCCTAGCCAGAATGCACATGTGAAAGCTGCAGTGGTATCTAAAAAATGTATGGTCACAATACCAGCATACTTTAGAGCAAGAAATCACCCTTTTGCCCTGCCTACTGTCAGAGCTAAAATGGTGGATTCAGCAAATTCAGCTGAACCCGAGCTTTCCACTGCAGTTACCCACCTCAAACCAGTTCATGCATACAGATGCATCAGACCTAGGATGAGGAGCCACAATGTCAAATTACAGAGTACAAGCAAAGTGGCACATTTCCATAAAGAACAAACATGACAGCAGTCCTGGTACTGAAAGCCTTCTTTCCCCTCTTACAACCAGGTGTGCTCCTAATAATAACAGACAACACCACAGTTATGTGGTAACTCAACAAGCAGGGAGGGACAAAAGCATACCACCTCTGCAGACTAACCTTACTAATCTGGGACCTAGCCTCACGACACAACTTGTCCCTGCAGGCATCCTACATCCCCTTGCAGGACAACAAACAAGCCGACCTTCTCAGCAGGACATCCTCTCCAAATCATGAATGGATGCTGGACAGGAATGTATTTCTATATACTGTCCACTGGTGGGGTACACCTCAAGTAGATTTGTTTTCCTCCCCCCAGAACAGACAGCTGCAGACTTTCTGCTCCAAGACACACTCCCCACTAGCTTGGAGAGTAGACGCATTCAGCATTTCATGGAAGGGGAGGTTTCTATATGCCTTCCCACCCTTCCCATTAATTCAAAAAGTCCTCCCGAAAAATCAGGAGAGACAAACCAAAAATCTTGCTGGTGACCCCATACTTCTCAATCTAGCCAAGGGCAGACACCACAAGTTACCCCACAAGTTGGACCTTCTGACACAACAAAAGGGAACCATCATTCACCCACACTTGCAGATGTTGGCACTGACACTGTGGGTGACAAACTTCTAATTCCCTTCAGGCACCACTACGCAGAGGATGTGCTTTCAGTCCTGAGGGAGGACAGGAAACCTACTACAAGGAAATCTTACTTAGCTAAATGGGAGTGATTTTCCAAATGGCGTCTGGTCAAGAGCAGGGATCCATGCATCGGAGATCCACCCCTAGTTCTTGCCTATGTGTGTCAACTAGTTAAGGGGGACTTTCATACTCTTCAGTGAAAGTCCACCTTTCAGTAATCTCAGTCTGCCTGCCACTAGACCCTCCCCTACTAGCCAGGCTCGATGTTAAGCTATTCTTAAAGGGGGTCTTGCACATCAGGCCACCAAGAAAACCTATCCCACCACCCTGGGACCTGAACTTCATCCATGAAAAACTAACACAGTCTCCCTTTGAACCTGCCAGTATGGCTACTCTGCAAATGTGCACATGGAAGACGGTTCTGCTAGTGGCTATAACTTCAGCCAGAATTGTGTCAGAATCACGTGCCCTAATGTCCTGCCCTCCATACACTACCTTCCACAAGGACAGGGTAACCCTACGAACCAACCCTTCCTTTATGCCTAAAGTGGTCAATGATCTGTGCTTAAACCAATCTATTCATCTACCCACCTTTTTCCCCAATCCCACCGATGAAAGTGAGAGAATACTCCACTCCCTGGATGTACACAGACAGCTAAGGTTTTACCTAGACAAAACCAAATCCATAAGAAAATCCAATCAACTTTTTATTTCTTTCCATTCCAGGGCCTTGGGTACGGCAGTCTCCAAACAAACCATTGCATGTTGGATTAGAAAAACTATCTGGCTATGTTACTCTCACCATTGCAAAAAACTCCCACAGAGTGTAAAAGCTCACTATACCAGGGCAGTGGCAGCCTCCAAAGCCTTCTTAAAAGGCCTGGACACTGCAACCATTCTGGAAGCAGCCACATGGTCCACCATTCACACTTTCACCAAACACTACAAGTTAGACAATCTCTCCAGAGCATGTGCAGGTTTTGCCAGAGCAATTCTGCAGGGCTTTATGTAATCAGCTTCTTCTACCTCCTCCCTTCCTTCCATCTAAGCTGTGGTACTCTCCCACACCAAGAATACTGCAACATAGAAATAGAAGGACATAGAATAGTTGTGTAAAATCTTACCATAACCATAGATGTCCTTCTCTTCCATGTTGCAGTATTCCTCCCACCCACCTAACCCCCTTATCTTTTTTCTCTCACTCATTACTGACCTATCTTGGGTCTCCTGGTGATTATACTCTACCCTATGACCAATTTAACCAACAAATGGCTCTGTAATCCTATGGCTGACATCACTTGCTACTCTACTTGGACCTGTTCTGCTGGGCTTTCAAATTCTGAGATCTGTGCGTGCAGACGGCACATTTAAGGTCCCTGGTTTATGGTCCTACATGCGACGTCCCATGCAACTACAACAGCCAAGCTGAAGCTTTTGTATAGGAGCTGATGTACGGGTTGCCTGAGGCAGGAAATCCCACACTAAGAATACTGCAACATGGTAAAGAAGGACATCTATAGCTATGGTAAGATTTTTCACAGCTATTCTTTTTCTCTATTCAATACTTCCATTATGGCATTTGACATATCCCCTTCCTTTCCCTTACTACCCTGTGTTTTGTGGCAAGACTTTATCTGCTATTAATTTAGCTGCACAGTAATATATCCTATTTACTTCTGTTATAAATTTCTATGAACACTCTTGATTACTTCTAACATTTTGGGTCTTATTGATTTTCTGTAACCTATTTTTCTCATTGATCTGAATATGTTTATCCATCTCTATTAAATCAAGCAACTCTTCCCTTAGATCATTTTCTTCTAAATTAAGAGCACATTCTTTGTTTCCTGTGGACATTCTACAGAAAGTTCCAGAACTTCTTTCTGTGAAATATACTCTTCAGCTTCATCCTGTGTCATCTGTTGCTCTTTCATATGAGAATTAACTGGCCTATCACTCCACAACATTGACTGCATTAGAGTTGCCACCATTTCCTGTTCATTCCCTTGCTGTACAACTACAACTGACCTTTTGTATTGGTTTACTACTGAAGGCCCCAAAGTATCTTCATATGGCAACAGGTCAGAGGTTTCCCACTCCATCAGTTTCCTTAATTTGGGGACTCGTTCTATCATGCTGTGATATTACCAAAGTTAGATTTTCTGCACTAAATCCTTCACTTCACATGTAATCCATAACTTCAGTTTCTATTACATTAATTTCTCCATTACTAATCCTATTTTTTACTTTCCACCTTTGTTTTCTTATTTTTTGTAGTTTTCCATATATGGATGCCTTTGCCTGTATTTCTCTTCAAATATCTTTGGTGCTGCTTTTTTGTATTGATTAGTTTTGCTTTCTCCTTGCATAAATATTGCACCATATTAAATCTTGTTTTCTTTCCCATGTCCATATTTCTTCTTCAGATGTCTCCTGTTCCTCCTGTTTCTCCTTTCTTGGGGGACTCATTATTCCATCATGCTGTTACATAACCTGTGTTAGACTTTCTACACTAAATCCTTCACTTTGCACGTATTCCATAACTTCAGCTTCTGTTTGTTTAACTTCTACTTTACTAATTTTCTGTTCTACGTTCCCCCTTTGTGATCTTACTTTTTGTATTGGTAAATTTTCCATATATGGGTGCCTTTGCTTGTATTTCTATTCAAATATCTCTAGAGTTGCTTTTTTGTATTGATTAATTTGGCTTTCTCCTTTGCATAAATATTGCACCACATCAGATCTCTCTTTCTTTCCCATGTCCATGTTCTTTTTTATACATTTCAAAATCTCTAGATTGTGTTCTTTATATTTTCACTCTTCCTCGGTCACTTCTTTTTCCAAATGGCCCAGGTTTCTTGGTCTGTATAATGTTTTTCATGAATCTGTTGTATTAAGGAATACAAATCTGCATTTGAAACTTTTGTCAGTTTTTCTTGTGCAACTATTTTTCTTTCTTCAAATTTCTCCCTTAATCTTTTTGTAGATCGTTTATCTGGAAATTCTGGGCTTCCTGCATAATAGTAACAACATATAATTTTTCTCTTATCTTCAATAGTCCACACTATCGTCTTTATTGCTCTTTTTTGGCCGGTCAGCTTTTGTGTTTTTTGAGGACTACTACTTCCTTCTACAGCAGGGGACCATCCTACCCCTGAGACTGGCCTAACCCCAATTGTAGGAATGTTTCGATGTCTTGAGGATTCTACACTGTCATTTTTTCCAATCCTACCAAGACTGGCTACTTTTGTATCTTGGGCTTCTGCACCCAGCTGTCCTTTTTATTGTTTAACTTACTTCTGTCTATGATACATGCTATATAAAATACAGTCTATATTTCAGTGTCGTCTTGGTGAGATTTTGTGAAAACAGGGTCTACCTCATGATGGTACTCACCAAGACTAGAGGATGAATTCAATTCCAGAAAAGCTACTGTCCTCTGTTTGCCCCTGTTAAAAACGGAGGAAAAGTCTATGTTCATTAAATTCAATTTCATTTCCAATATCTACCCAGAATCCTCTGAGAGGTATAGGCATCATAGGAGAAATTTGTTTTGCAGCTGAACTCAACTATGGTCATTACGGCAGTTCCAATAAAGAAGTAGAAGTACGTGTCTCACTCTAACAGCCACTGACAATATCACAACAGATAAGATGAAGAGAAGGTAGAAGGGGGCACCCATTTTACAAAGAGCAATGACAACTTCACAGTTTATTAGGATGCAAGCAGAGAGGGCCAACTATAGGATTCCTTATCTAAAATTCCACCCAAACCCATAAGTTTCCAGCTCTTAGATTTGGCCAAGTTGGCATATCAAATGCTTTCTCAAATTCTATTAATACCCAACCACCATTTTTTAATATCCACTAACTATCTGGTGTACATTTTAAACAGATATACTGAATTCCAGAGTTTACTGAAATGATCTTGTGATCCATGCTTCACCCCTATGGATTAGGTTGACATGTATGAGGATAAGTGCAAATCCAGTCACTTCATCTAGACCATCTGTTCTGCATACATAAGTGAAATGTACCCGTAGCTGCTTGTCTATATGGATCCTTGACAAGATTTAAGAGCGTTATTTTAAAGACTTCACTAAGTACCCCATGCATCTGACCTGTACTTAATGCAGAAGTGGAGTACTGCACCAGCTAGGGGGCAAATAGTTTTGGGAAAATACTGTATATGCCAATGAACAGTCAATCAGGCCTGGGTGAACTTTCCTTAAAAAAATAGCTATCCTCTTTGATACCTGTCTGTGTTTTGAGACAATCTAAAGCCTGACTCAGGGTTTCATTCAGCTTGAACATCTACTTACAGAAAGGGCTTCTGTACCTAAAAGGAGTAGGGATCACCTTGCAATTGGTTCTCCAGCAGAGGCTACACCTTTATCTATAGCTGAAACGTATAATAACACTGAGTAAAGCTTTAAAGTTCCATGTTGATACCATCAGGTGCCACTAATGTCCCTGTCTATCATTACCACTAGGATAGTTCTACTGAACTGCTACCCCTTCATTTGTTAGATGAGCAGTTTGTCCTGTTCATCATCAGCAGTGCAATATTTATTCCTGGATTTTTGAATGTCAGACTCTACCTGGTGACTGTGGATTATATTAAAACACCCTTGGGGTTCCCTTTGAATGACTAGACACTTCACCATGGGGATAGTTCACAATCCTGCCATTCTCTCATGCAGTTTCTTTAATCTGTCCTTCCCAGCTCCCACCTAATATCCCTCCTTCTCATGGTCTTTTTTACTGTATAAGCCTTTCTGGTGCAACAATATCACATTGCAGAATTCCCATCTGTAGAACAGCAACAAAGTGCCTTCTGACTAAGTACTGTGAAGTTCCTGCATGATCTTGTCTCACTCAGCACTGAATTAGGGCTGCTTCAGTAAGGGATTCCGTTGTCACTGGGGGGTGACTCCAACCTGTAACAACAAGACTCACAGCAGTGTGATAGGAAAAGTTCCTTAAAGGAAGTGCAAGTGCCAATCTTTTAAATCCCAAAGCTTCAAAATGTAAACTCCAGTTCAAACCAAAACTTGCTGTTGCACCTTTAAATTACTCTGACATGTGAGAGCTGTGTTCCATAAACCTGCTCCTTATACATACTAATTCTGAGATTACTGGATCTTGGAGGGGGGGGGGCATAATGCAAGACTTAATATATATTTTCCACATTCACATTTATGGTTTCATTATTTTGAGGACCACAGTAATGGTGCTTGGAATTTCAGTAGCTATACATATGGGAAAAACAGGTACTGAACCAATGTTTGTACAAGTAATGTGTCCCATAAGAAGTAAGCTAATGAGTAGTACCCCCAAATGGATGAAAGAGGTATGCCTGTCAGAAATGTAGGAAGCCTCAGTTGCCACAGTTACTCCCTGCACCTAATACATAACATGGAAAACAGTATCTCAATATTCATCATCTCTTTCTGAATGAACCTGTGAGAATTCCTTCTAGAAAGATCTTGTCTAAATTTTTATTTAGGGTCAGACTGAATCCCCACCACCAGCATCACTACCAGTGATAAGAGAGAGTGCTCTTCCTTATCTCCAATATTAATCTGAATATTTCTGAACATCTGCTGTATGACACAAACATTCATACCGCCCAGCCTAGGGCCTACATTGCATGGTGAACGTCCAACTTTAAAATCTTTGAACTCTGATTTGTCCAATTTTACCTCCCAGTGCAACATTTATTAAAAAGGTCTAAAATATCATAAAAAGAATAGCTCATGACAAAAAATAAGATTTAATGACTAAATACAAGCTTTCATGTATAAACACTTTCTCAAGTAATTACAAAAGCTCCAACATATCCTCCTTATATAAATAACAATTGATTAATTCAAAACAACAGTAACCATATAATTGGTTAATATAATTTACTTTGCTTTAAAACTGGCTTAAAGGGACAAGATTCATTTATTCCTGGTGTATTCATTGCATTTATTCTACTAATCCATTCGTATTCACATATTTTTGTTTTATTCACAATATCTCCCCTTCTAGTACCTTCAACAATTAGTTGTAAAACTAAAAACTTAAAACTGTGTGAAGTATCATTCATTAAGACACGTTTGGCTAATGCATTAAAAGTGTTCAGGTTCCTAATATCATATATATGTTGTGCTATTCTGTCTCGCAACCTTCTGTTAGTTTTACCTACATAAAATAATGTAGATACTGTGCACTTAGCCAGATATATTAAATTTATACTATTGCATTCAGCATGATGAAAAAATTCATATTTATAATTAGTGACTGGATGTATGAAACAAGTCATCAAATCAATATACTGACAACAATTACAGTTCATACAAGGGAAGGCGCCGCCTGTTACAATTAAACTTGTATCTCTTATGTCTGATGCTAATAAATTTAACCATCTATAAAATAATTGTCTTTTCAAGTTACATTTATTCTTAGAAATTATCCCAGAACAAGGACCTACATTTTTTTTCAATTTCAGGTGATGTTAACAAAATTGGACAATTGTCTTTTATAATATTTATGATAGATTTATTGTTACTAGAAAAGGTGTAATATAAGGAAGATAAACATCACTGACAGCTATGGTTATGTTCTCAACCATCACATCACAATTAAAATACGAGCACATAGTCTCAATACGATCCTGCTTCACTTCATCTAGTGCTTTACTTATTTCATTATGGTCATATCCACGTTTTAAAAAAAAGTTGTCATACATTACCTTAACTTCAGTATCACAAACAACATCATCAGATGTTAATCTGGACAACCCTTCAAAATATTCCTAAAAATGCATCCTGAATGCATACTATGCTATTGTAGATTACTATTTTTTGTAGTATCATTTTTATACATCTTGGTGGCTAGACACCCCAATTCATTCCAATAAAGTAATATATTCAAGATGTTAATTCTGTTATGAGAACAGTTCAACTCAAAATTCAAAAATGTATTACAAGAACTGAAGTACCTAATACAACGCTCAAGATCATCTTCATTAGAATCCCATAGCATAAATATATCATCCACAAATCCTGCATAGTACAAAATGTACTTAGAGAACTCATTATTCATAAATACATACTTCTGCTCCCAATCATGATTAACTAAGTTAGCATAGGTGTTTACTACAGGAGTGCCCATAGCTACACCATTTCTTTGCAGGTAAATATTATTACCATTACAAAAAAGACTGTTGTCAAGCACCAATTCCAATGTACATATACTATTAATAAAACTATATGTATTAGTATTATTTGCACTCAGAATATTCCTAATAGAGGTAATGCCGACATCATTGGGAAAGGATGTAAATAAGGACTTAATGTCCAATGTAAAATGAAGGATGAACATGAAGTAGATCCATACTATGCACTGAGTCTCCTAACAAAATCCCTTCTATCAATTGCTATATATTCAATATTATGTGCAGCCTTAATACCCATTCTAAATATATAGAAGTAGGTTCTATTAATCAACTGCAACCTGACACAATAGGCACAAAGGTGGGTTAAACAAATTCTTATGTATTTTAGGAAGGCCATATATCATTGGTATCAGTGGTTCTGTAATGGAAAAATATTCCAGTAAATCAGGTGTAATGTAGGAACTCAAGTACATGTCAGAAATAACTAATTTAACCTTTGAAATAACAGACTCCACACCATGTTTATGTAAAACAACATAGGTCAAAGCATCATTCAACATTTCATTCACTGTTATCATAGTGTAGTGTATAAGACAAACATTCATAACGCCCAGTCTAGGGCCTACATTGCAAGGTGAGTCTCCCACTTTAAAATCTTTGAACTCTGATTTGTCCAATTTGACTTCCCAGTTCAACATTTATTAAAAATGGGTAGCCACTCTGTCTTTCTTATGTTTGTATTATAATACCTTGAAATAACATATACATGTCCTGTAAAGTTGCACACCTCCTGGCTTTTAATTTCTTCTCCTAAAACACAAACATATCTGCCCTGTCAACACCACCATCATTTTGGAATTCAGTAGCACCTTACTTCTTTGGCCAGAGTAGACATCACCTTATATCCTAAGTGGCTACTGACTGTTTAAATTACTGTCTGTGTCATCTGTTACCTAAGAAGCTCAGTTGTGAATGTTCTGCCATTTTACACTGAGCTAATCAAAGGAAGGACACTCAGCAAACTCGGAGCTATAACATATAACATTAAGTATCCTGCTTTTTGTTTATTTTGTTCTTTATTTCTTTGTTATTTATAGCACTTTGTGTACTGTGTATTTTTTCTAGCTAGTTTCACTGTGTGTGAGGTATTAACTGGAAATTGTCCACTCTTATTAAGCATCTGTTGGGTTGTTTGTTTATGATAACTTGTTGCAGTTAAACTCTTTTTTTCTAGAGGCTCCTTTAGCTGTTTAAAACTTTCATTTAAAGGCTCACTGCTGCTTTTCAGCTGTGAGTAACACTTCTGCAGTTTGTTTCCCGTCCTCCCTGTTGGTATAGTGTTTTTATAGTTGGTGGCTTTGCAGTTGCCCACCCCTAGTGTAAATTTGATCTGGGACCCTCTTCCCAGTCTAGTGTCATTACCTCATTCTACCCAGTACAGGGAGAGCATTTGAAAAGGCCAATCAGCTTAGTTTCTGCTACTCCTTTCTCTCTTTCCTTTCTCTCTTTCCACAAAAAAAAAAAAAAAAATGTATCTGCTTGTACTGTATTTGTTTTTTCCTACTTTATTTTGCTTTTGCGTCATCTTAAAAGTACTCAATTGTATTTATTACTGCTTGGTGTGACTCATTCTAAGCCTTTTAGTTTAAGCACCTGGGCTTCAGACCAGTTTTACATTAAGAAGGTTTGTGGTCTGCACTGTAGTGGCAGAACAGGTAGCTTACATCCTTCTAAGTTGGGAACTGCTGATTGAGGGCTCAGTGTCTGTTATTCTAAAAGTGTATTAATTCTGGTTTAAGCACTTGGGCTTGAGGCCAGTTATTTTACATTAAGAGGGTTCGTGTTCTGCACTCTTGTGGGTGGAGAGGCTGGACTCTGTCCTTCTGAGCTGGGAATTTCTGGTTAAAGGCTTATAGTGCCTGCATATTTGAACTGCTTCTTACTGAAATTGGTACACCTTGTTTGCTGTAGCATAGACTAGATCCAGGCCTGCTGAATCTAGCTTTGTTTGTATAACTTGAGCACTAATCCAGGCATTCTTTAATGTATTCAGTTGTATTTATTACTGCTTGGTAGTAACTTGATTAAAGTGTAGCTATCATTTCTAAGTCTTTTGGATTAAGCACTTGGGCTTCAGACCAGTTGTTTTACATTAGGAAGGTTTGTGGCCTGCACTGTGGTGGCAGGACAGGTAGCTTACATCCTTTTAAGTTGGGAACTGCTGATTGAGGGCTCAGTGTCTGTTATTCTAAAAGTGTATTAGTTCTGGTTTAAGCACTTGGGCTTCAGGCCAGTTATTTTACATTAAGAAGGATCGCGGTCTGCACTCACTCTTGTGGGAGGAGAGGCTGGACTCTGCCCTTCTGAGCTTGGAATTTCTGGTTAAAGGCTTATAGTGCCTGCATATTCTAACTGCTTCTTACTGAAATTGATACACCTTGTTTGCTGTAGCATAAACTAGATCCAGGCCTGCTGAATCCAGCTTTGTTTGTATGCTTGTTGTTTGTTTATTTCCCTGAAATGCTAATTCAACCTAAAACGCGGCCTTTTAGCACTTCTGTGGATCCCTAGTGATATCTGCATTGCTTACTGTACTTATTTCCTTGTTTCACTTGAAAGAAAGTTACTGTTTGTCGTTTTTGCATTTAAGTTACCTGTAACACATTGCATTTAAGTTACCTGGCACTTGCTCACTAAAGCAATTATATAAGTCAGCTCTAAAAAATTAAAAGCACTACACCCTCACAAACTCCCCTTGAGTACCTTGTTCCCATTGGCCCTTTTTTTCAATTATAAAGGAATTCCCAATACTATTCTAGCATGTCCAAAGGTCAGTTGTCAATCTCCTCTCCGGTCCAGCTGGTGAATCTGGGAATCTTGAGGCAATGTCACAACTGCCTCATGTACACAGACAACCCTCTCCTCCTCCCAACAAATTCCAACACATGTGAGAGATGCAACCATATAGCCAAACTGGAGGCTAAGCTCTCTCAACTCAGTACTGGCGTCACCAGTCAGGAGAAGAAGGAAACCACACTCACTACAATTCCAGTCTCACATATATCTACCACGACAACAAACCGAACACATAAACACACAAAAACATACTCAGAGGCTCTAAATAAAATCTGCCTAAGCAGGAGAGACCTCCAAAGCAGGCACCCAAGCAACCCAAAACCCAAAACAAAACACATGCAACACATAGCTCACAAAGCCAGTTTGCCGAACAGTCACAGCCCTTAAGGCTAAACAACACACCTGATACACTTGTAATAGGTGACTCTATCATCAGGCACACTGACGTCCCGCTCACCAGGCTGAACAAGGAGAAGGTCACTGTGAGCTGCCTGTCGGGCGCTAGGATCCACCACATAACACAAGCACTCAGGTCACTCCAAGGCAAGTACAAATATGACTCAGTCATTGTCCATGCTGGTGTGAATGACCTGAGACATACCTCCCTGGACTACATGAAAAGAGACATAGAGGAGCTCTCTGAGCATGTAGCCCAGGCTGGTATGACCCTGACCTTGAGTAGCATCTTACCCTAAATATAACCAAAACAAACCAAGAAACTGAAAACGGATCCAGGCAATGAAGAAAAAGCAAAAACATACACCAGCAGTCACAGGACAGTGGAATTTATTCAATAAAGCGCTTTTCGTCTGCAAACATATGCAGACTTCTTCAGACATTAAACACTTGTAACTAAAGAGCTTAAATAGTACTAGGCTCATTAATAATAACAACATGTTAACCAATCACATAAAAGCAACCTAGTTTAAATTTTAAAATTAATTAATCTAGTTGTTAAGTTAAAATCAATGATTAAATTCACATAAAGCAACCATACAAGAATACAAAAATTAAAAATCATAGTCTTCTAACCACTCTAAGCTAAACAAAAATTAACAAACTTAAAAGTAAATGCCACATTACTGATAAAAAAGTAGTATTTTGATGTTAACGTGCATACAATAGTATTAATACATAAATGCAGACAAAGTAAGCACCTAGGTAAGTTATCTGGACAGATTATTTAGTTTTAAAAGGCTGCTAATAGAGCAGCCGTCGTTCAGTCCAGGTGTCACATATGCATTTAATCTGATTTGCCAACGTAGTTCTGATGCTTCCAAAAATAAATGTATGGGAGCCCCCCTCTTGTTCTCAGTTATCTGATCTATCACTATAAATCTAAAATAGTGATCATTGTGCTGGATAATATGTTTGGCAAGTGCGTTTTCTGATTTACCTTTACTAATAGCGTATTGATGTTCGTAAATACGCTCTTTGAATCTACGCTCTGTCTTGCCAATGTAGAATCCTGCACATTTTTGGCATTGGGCTAGGTAAACTACCATCCTAGAGCTACACGTGCACCTACAATGTATGTCAAAGCTGATGTTATTAATTGTGAATCTATTAGATTCATAAATATGTCTGCACTGGTTGCAGTTTTGACATTTAAACATACCCGGCGTTCGTGTAAACTTGCCATCAGGTTGTTCTAACAGTGCTTTCAGGTTTTTCCCTCTCCTGAAAGTAACTCCAGGCTTGTCACCCACCTTACCCAATATTGCACTATTGGAACGGAAAATGTTCCAATTCTTTATGATAATGTCCGTGATAAGGTGGCTATTAATACAATATGTCAGAATTAGTCTATTATTGGAATAAGTGTCTAATTCTAGACGATCAACCAGCAAGGGTTCTACAGTGTTACGGATCTCAGAATGTGGGACAGTCTTAAGAATGGGTTGATAAGTGCCATTCCGTCTCTTATTTGTAACCTCCTTTACTAAACTTTCAAGTAAGTTGGAAGGGTACCCTCTATGAAGGAACATATTCGTAAGTGTTTTACATTCATCAAGGAAGTCATCCTCAAGGCTCACCATCCGAGCTGCTCTAACAAGTTGCCCCTTAACTACTGACTTTTTTTGATGGTTAGGGTGGCAACTACTGAAATGGAGGAAGGAGTTGGAATGTGTGGGCTTCCTATATATGGTGGCAACATAACTATTCAACTCCTCTTTTTTTGCTAACCAAATGTCCAAGTATGCAATGGCATCAACACTAAAATAAGAGGTGAAGGACAAAAAGTCGGTAGACATATTAAACGAGTCCAAGATATATTTACTATCATCTTCACTACCCTCTAATAGTATGAAGATGTCGTCCAGGTAACGAGTATAGTACCTGATCTTGGACATAAGAGTTTGATTGTTCAGTACTTTCTCCTTTTCCCAGTAAGTCATTACAATGTTGGCCAAACTGGCCCCACATGGTGACCCCATGGCCACCCTAGGTGCTTACTTTGTCTGCATTTATGTATTAATACTATTGTATGCACGTTAACATCAAAATACTACTTTTTTATCAGTAATGTGGCATTTACTTTTAAGTTTATTAATTTTTGTTTAGCTTAGAGTGGTTAGAAGACTATGATTTTTAATTTTTGTATTCTTGTATGGTTGCTTTATGTGAATTTAATCATTGATTTTAACTTAACAACTAGATTAATTAATTTTAAAATTTAAACTAGGTTGCTTTTATGTGATTGGTTAACATGTTGTTATTATTAATGAGCCTAGTACTATTTAAGCTCTTTAGTTACAAGTGTTTAATGTCTGAAGAAGTCTGCATATGTTTGCAGACGAAAAGCGCTTTATTGAATAAATTCCACTGTCCTGTGACTGCTGGTGTATGTTTTTGCTTTTTCTTCATTGCCTGGATCCGTGTTCAGTTTCTTGGTTTGTTTTGGTTATATTTGGAGTCTTATGGCATCCGGATCGCCTAGCAGTGATGGACTTTCACCTAATGCTATTCCAGCATTATTTAGGAGCTGCAATAGTGCCTTACCGGCACCAGCTACTTCTCCTACGGCAGCCCAGGACAGTTTGTTCAATTCCTTATTTAAAAGAATGGACTCGCTTTGTGCGAGACTGGACAAATTTGATACTCAGCAACAAGAAATGAAAAATCTCTTTTTGCCTTCGTTGAGCAACCTTGAAACCACTTCAGCTGAACATACGCCAGGGGGCGTTGTACAACCACGAGGAATTAGTGCTTCCCTTCCCTCAACAAACGGACGTGATGTGTTGGATGTCCGTGATGAAACTAGCGTTTTGCCTTCTACCAACAGTGGTTTGCCTTCCTCAATTACTTCCGAACCCCTCCAACGGATTAGAACGAGTAACACTACCAATTGTAGGGAACACACAGCATCAGGAGAGTGTTTACTTGGTACAGCTGCACATAGCGATACACAGCGCCATCCAACTTCACTGCAGCACAATGAGAACGCCAATGTTCACACAACTTGTAACCTTTTAAATGGAGCTCCAGCCTTGGGAAACTGGTTAACTGAAGAATTTGTGTTTCTAAGGCATGGGGATGGTACTGCTAACATGAGGTTTACCAACCACGTTGACCATCAAGAGGTAAACAACAATTTATTATCAGATAAATTGAAACTATTGGATAGGTTACTTCTTAAACTTAAAAAGTTAAAGCTAGAAATTTCGTATTTTAAGGAATGTATTGACTGTAAGGTTATACCAAAAGGCCTGAGACATTTCCAATATCCAACAGGCCTAGCCCCTAACTCTGACTTTCATAAAGATTTGCTTAAATTGTTCGACCAGCAAGGGTTCGAGCTATTAAATTTAATGATTAAACATTATTCAATTTGGGTGGAGCAGCTAACTTCTGAAATAACAGAGCTGGACAACTCCATTAAAACCCATGAGGAATTTTCTAGGTACAAATATGACTACAGCAGATGCTTTAGTAGCATCGATCAGTTCCTGAATAAACTGAAGCAAAACAAAGTAAAAAAACTAGAGCGTGACCTCAAGGCCTACGAACAAGGGGTAGCGTACCCTCCCCCTGCACCTTCGCAAGTTTGGCAACCCAACATCACGAAGGATAATTGTCCTACAGGTCCAGTTGTTAATGCAGCTTCCAAAAACAACATTGGTGATTTGGACACCTTTGGTGACACACAACCTGAACAAGTTGTCAGGAGAAGCGAGAGGTTGCAAAATCGGAGACTACAGTCTAATAACAACACCATCTCCTCGCACGCTGGACAACAGCAGGTTTTTTACCATGCCAGTCACCAAGGGGCCATCCCAAAGAAAAGGAACAACTATCAGTCACTAAACAAGGGGTACCAACAGAAACACAACCAACAGAGACTGTAACCATCAGTTCTGTCAGCAACATTGCCCTTTCCCCTAATTTTGGAATAGGACCAGTGAATGCTGACAACGATACATCTTGCGTTTATCCCTTTACGAATTTGCTTTCTATTTCAGCTACAAGCCCAGTGAACGTTTTAGATGGGAGTCAGAATTCCTTCATTGACCAAGATGTGAGACCAGTTATCTCCACAAACCAAATAGGAGATTTTAACATCTATAATTTCTCTTCGGTTTTTGTTCCGAATGAACTAGCAGATTTTCTATCCAAAGGACACACATATGTCCCTCAACAAAAGTTGGACTTAGTGGGGACTATCATTGACATTAAATTGTTTACCCGCAAGTTGAATTTCAACTTGCTTTTTGATCACAACATTAACAGTAACAATATATATGGTAACTCTATGAGGGTCCCTAGTTTGTTCAACCCTCCTTTACATCCCTTAATTCAATGTTTTGAAAACATGTGTGAACTTGACTTAAGGGATAGGAATTTACATTCCTTAAATGTAGGAATTATTGATATGCGTAAGGAAGAAATGCTATTGCTTGAATTTGTGAAACTACATGGCTTACGCATCTGTAAACCTGATAAAGGCAGGGGAGTTGTAGTATTCGACAAAGTCGATTATTTTGATAGAATGCTTGATTTACTTTCTAATGAGGCATATTGTGTAAGTTCTAGGTCTGAGGTTAGTAATGCTTACCGCAACATTAAAAATAATTTAGACTAAATGTTTTTTGAAGGTAGACTAGACCAAGAGCAACACAAATATCTTACTACCTTATTCCCTAGATTCCCTTGTCTCTTTGGGATACCAAAGATCCACAAGGATCTCTCTAACCCCCCCATGTGGCCATTAGTCGATGGAAGAGGTTCTCCAACTTACCCATGTGCCAAACTGGTTGACACAATTTTACAGAAATACCTGCTGGACGAAGAACAAATTTGTAAAGATTCATGGTCCTTTTTAGCAAAAGTAGGGGAGTTTACATTCAACAACCATTACAACTTCTTGACAATAGATGTCAAGGACTTGTACACCTGTATCCCCCTACAGACTGCAACTGAATGGGTGGCCTTCTTTCTTAACAACAAAGGTGCCCCAACTGAGGAAATCTCACTGGTCCTTGAACTTTTAGACATGATTCTATTCAACAACTATTTCATGTTAGGTGAGAATTTTTATCTTCAAAAAACAGGGGTGGCCATGGGGTCACCATGTGGGGCCAGTTTGGCCAACATTGTAATGGCTTACTGGGAAAAGGAGAAAGTACTGAACAATCAAACTCTTATGTCCAAGATCAGGTACTATACTCGTTACCTGGACGACATCTTCATACTATTAGAGGGTAGTGAAGATGATAGTAAATATATCTTGGACTCGTTTAATATGTCTACCGACTTTTTGTCCTTCACCTCTAATTTTAGTGTTGATGCCATTGCATACTTGGACATTTGGTTAGCAAAAAAAGAGGAGTTGAATAGTTATGTTGCCACCATATATAGGAAGCCCACACATTCCAACTCCTTCCTCCATTTCAGTAGTTGCCACCCTAACCATCAAAAAAAGTCAGTAGTTAAGGGGCAACTTGTTAGAGCAGCTCGGATGGTGAGCCTTGAGGATGACTTCCTTGATGAATGTAAAACACTTACGAATATGTTCCTTCATAGAGGGTACCCTTCCAACTTACTTGAAAGTTTAGTAAAGGAGGTTACAAATAAGAGACGGAATGGCACTTATCAACCCATTCTTAAGACTGTCCCACATTCTGAGATCCGTAACACTGTAGAACCCTTGCTGGTTGATCGTCTAGAATTAGACACTTATTCCAATAATAGACTAATTCTGACATATTGTATTAATAGCCACCTTATCACGGACATTATCATAAAGAATTGGAACATTTTCCATTCCAATAGTGCAATATTGGGTAAGGTGGGTGACAAGCCTGGAGTTACTTTCAGGAGAGGGAAAAACCTGAAAGCACTGTTAGAACAACCTGATGGCAAGTTTACACGAACGCCGGGTATGTTTAAATGTCAAAACTGCAACCAGTGCAGACATATTTATGAATCTAATAGATTCACAATTAATAACATCAGCTTTGACATACATTGTAGGTGCACGTGTAGCTCTAGGATGGTAGTTTACCTAGCCCAATGCCAAAATGTGCAGGATTCTCTGGCAAGACAGGCGTAGATTCAAAGAGCGTATTCTGAACATCAATACGCTATTAGTAAAGGTAAATCAGAACGCTTGCCAAACATATTATCCAGCACAATGATCACTATTTTAGATTTATAGTGATAGATCAGATAACTGAGAACAAGAGGGGGGCTCCCATACATTTATTTTTGGAAGCATCAGAACTACGTTGGCAAATCAGATTAAATGCATATGTGACACCTGGACTGAACGACGGCTGCTCTATTAGCAGCCTTTTAAAACTAAAAAATCTGTCCAGATAACTTACCTAGGTGCTTACTTTGTCTGCATTTATGTATTAATACTATTGTATGCACGTTAACATCAAAATACTACTTTTTTATCAGTAATGTGGCATTTACTTTTAAGTTTGTTAATTTTTGTTTAGCTTAGAGTGGTTAGAAGACTATGATTTTTAATTTTTGTATTCTTGTATGGTTGCTTTATGTGAATTTAATCATTGATTTTAACTTAACAACTAGATTAATTAATTTTAAAATTTAAACTAGGTTGCTTTTATGTGATTGGTTAACATGTTGTTATTATTAATGAGCCTAGTACTATTTAAGCTCTTTAGTTACAAGTGTTTAATTTCTGAAGAAGTCTGCATATGTTTGCAGAAGAAAAGCGCTTTATTGAATAAATTCCACTGTCCTGTGACTGCTGGTGTATGTTTTTGCTTTTTCTTCATTGCCTGGATCCGTTTTAGCATCTTACCCTCACCAAGAATGATGCCACAATATGAAGACAAGATGATCAATTTCAACAATTGGCTTAAGTGTTGGTGTCATTCAAAGGGGATCCAATGCCTGTCAGCCTGGGGTGACATGCTTGACAAGCCACGATGCTTCGCTAGGGACGGCTTGCACCTGTCACCCCTGGGCTTTCGGATATTGGCAAAGGCTCTTGCTACCCCCATAGTGCCTTTTTTAGGCAAGGCTCAAAAGACAAACCCACCTCCATAGGTATCACAAGAGATAAGAAACTAAGAGTAATGCTACTCAACGCCAGAAGTCTAAACCTCAAGATGCACTCAAAACTCTCCTTAGCATGGAGAACATCGATATCTGTGCAGTAACAGAAACCTGGTTCAAGGCTCCCGAGAGCACCCCAGCACTACCAGGTTATACCTCATACCATGCTTTTCGGCCCCAAAACTTGGACCGAACCACAAAAGGAGGGGGAGTATCAATATTCATCAAAGATACCCACACCTCCAGGTTGGTGGCACAGCACGAAGCATCAGACTATCCATGTGCATCTAACAGTGGGTAAAACTGCCTTCCAGTTTATAGCCTGCTACAGACCACCCTCCCAAATACAGGAACCCCACTCGGCCTTCCTGAGAATACTGGAAAATATGAAGGTCTCTCCAAACACCATTATATTGGGTGACTTCAACTACCCAAACATAGACTGGGAGCATTACTCTAGCTCCAACACCCTAGCCCAAAGGTTCCTAGAATTTATAAACTCAAATGCTATGGAACAACTTGTTACCACTCCCACAAGAGGGGAAAACATACTGGACCTGATCATCACCAACATGGGGACACTATGCTCCAGACCAGAAGTGTATCCCTCACTGGTAAGATCAAACCATAAACTAATCTCACTGGATATTCACATCCCGACCCCAACCCCTGCCCAGAAAACCACAGTGAAAAACTTCTCTAAAGCAAATTTCACACGCCTCAAAACCGAGGCGGAATCCTTCAAAGCCCCAGGGCCTGTGGAATATACGGCCCAGACCACAGAATCCTTTATAAACGCATTCTATGAACACCTTCAGGAATGCATGGATCATGCAATCCCAAATAAAACCAAGACCCAATCCTCCAAAGGCAGACGTCCTGTCTGGTGGACCCCAGCCATAAACAAACTATACAATAGAAGGAGGAAGCTACTACATGATAGAGCAAAATCCCAAAAAGGGAAGGCATCTCTGATCAGTATTAGCAAAAAACTACGGGCACTCATAAAATCGTCTAAGGCCAGCTTTGAGAGAAAAATTGGACAGGACACTAAGGATAACCACAAGGCTTTCTTTAGTTATGTTAGGAACCTGGGTGGGAATTCCCAGATATGCTCAGAATTAGTCCAAAATGACAAAAAATACACCGAGCCCACAGACATTGCCAACATCCTAGCTGACAGGTTCAGTGCAAACTCCCCCCCCCCACCAAAAGGGCAAATATCTACCCCAACAGAGTGCTGCCCCCCTGACATCTCAGATGCTCAGGTAAGAGCCGCCCTCTCCAAAGCAAAAAACACAGCATCAATGGGACCAGATGGTGTCCCTGGCTGTGTCCTACATGAACTCCAAGAAGAGCTAAACCCAAACATAAAACTACTGTTCAATCTTAGCCTTACTACAGGATATGTACCCAAAGAGTGGCGTACAGCAACAGTGGTTCCTCTCCACAAAGGTGGTGCCTCAACGGATCCTGGAAACTATCGCCCCATAAGCCTGACTAGCTTGGTCTGCAAAGCTATGGAAAGGATCATCATGGACCTCATAAATAAAGATATTGGGGACCTACAGACACTGGATCCTACCCAGTTTGGCTTTGTTAAGGGCAGATCCTGCCTCTTAAACCTGGTCAATTTCTTTGAAACAGTCACCAAGGCCATTGACGAGGGGAAGGTGGTCCACACAGCCTACCTGGACCTCGCAAAAGCCTTCGATACAATACCCCACTCGGGCATTATAGATAAGCTCACCAGCTTAAATATAAACCCCTATGTCACTAGATGGGTTGCAAACTGGCTCAAGGACAGAACCCACATGGTTAGAATTGCTGGAGCCATGTCAGACTCCAAACCAGTTACAAGTGGCATCCCACAAGGCTCAGTCCTGGGACCTCTCTTGTTCGGTATATATTTCTCGGAGGTACAGGCCAACACGGAAGGACTGTGGCAGACCAAGTTCACAGATGACTGCAAACTGGGTGCCATAATCGACTCTACAGCCGACACAAACATCCTCCAAAAGGGCCTCATAGAAACAGACAACTGGTGCCAGAGCCATGGCCTCAAGCTAAACGCCAAAAAGTGTATAGTCATCCCCTTTGGCAAAAACAGTGCCCACAAATTACCACATAGGTGGTAATCCATTAAGTACAGAAGAAGTAATTAGGGACCTGGGGACCCAAGTTGATAGCAATCTCTCATTTGACAACCACGTGGCCAAAGTGGTTAGAAAAACATTTTATATAGCCCACCTAATCATGAAGGGATTCACATCTAGATCAGGGGAGGTCATCGTGCCTCTTTACTCATCCCTCACTAGGCCCATAATTGAGTACAATGCCCCTTTTGGGATGTACCTTACCAGACTCCTGCAGCAACTGGAAAGACCCCAAAAGTACCTCACCAAGAGGATCAAAGGGCTCAAACAGATGCCATATGCTGCCCGGTTAAAGAAACTCCAGCTCTACTCAGTGGCATACCGCCTGCTCAGAGGCAATCTGTGCCTGACGTATAAAGCCATGTCCTACCCGGAATTAATGGACATGCTGCACCTCAGAAAATCCAAATCCCATCGAGCTACGCGCTCAAGAGACTTGAACCTCAGCACTGAAATAAATAAGACAAGCTGGAGGGACAAATTCATAACCCAGAGGCTCCCTTCACTCCGGAATAAAATCCCAGTCCAGGTTAGGCAGAGTCCCACATTGACTCTCTTCAAGAGGAATCTTGATGAGTGGATGGGAGATCGTAGGTTTACCCCGGCTATCACTTCTGTGTCACTGTTAGACAGAGGCACAGTATACTAACCTCAAAAAAAGGCATAGCAAAATTAATTTAAAATGGGTGGCGAAAGCCAAACACACTCTGGCTAGGCTTATAAATGCCCTTGGGCAGATAGCCTAGTATGAACCTATGAACCTATGAACCTATAATCACAATACTGAAAGCACAGAACTGCTATTACTTTATCTCCCTGTGCAGTACATACCATGCAGTATATAGCCCAGAGCATTTCTAGGGATGGACAAGGCCTGACCCTCACATTTAAAGAAGACCCAGCTTGAAATACGAAAATGGGAAAAAAAAGAAACAAGTTTACCATGTTAATTAAACACTCCTACAGTCTACTCATAATCTGAAGATATAGCAGAGCATGCATTGAAGAGAAACACTAACGAGATAGTAGCACAAAGTACCCAATTCATGTCATAATATTTTTAAATAAGTAATCAAGATCTTCTTATTAAGACTATCCCATGCAGCTTCACAACCTCCTACACTGTGATGGGTTATTCCTGGAGGAGTGAAATGGCAAACAGAATCTGATGTTAAAAGTAAGTGATTCCAAAAAACTCTCCAGGTGAATCCACTCACTTGTTCAGATCCAGCTAGTCAACAACCTTGGATTCAAGGATGTAAAAGGACCAGTCAGACTCAGCTGGAAACCCCAAACTTAGTTCCCTACTCACATTGGGGTTTACATTTTTACATACAAACCTAACATAATGAAATTACCCAAGGGGTGTCATACATACTCCTTGGCGTTCCCTGTGGCACATAGTAGACCTACAAGCACTTTGGGAAATGTTGTAAAAACAGTAGAGCTGAGGAAACTACCAGGAAACACCATTAGTTATATTTTCCCACATCAGCACACACACACACACACACACACACACACACACACACACACACACACACACACACACATGCACACTCTTGAGCTCGCTTGATTGCTCCCTCTCTCTCTCTCTCTTTCCCTGTATCTCTATGGGTTGCTATGTCATAGAACTACAGAAAGACAGCATAACTGTATAGCTGTGCATGTTGAGTTCATATTCCATGACTTAAGGATAACTGTTACTCCCCCAGTTAGGTTTCCATAATCTTGGTTTTCATCCGGACATTCCTGTGATAATGGAGGAATGCCCATCTGACTTATCTTCTCATACTTCCCAGACCCTTCCTTTCAGGGATGTGAGTAGGTTTCTGTCCTGCTTTCTGAACTTCAGCCTCTCTTTACTTTTTAGAGGAGATCTTTCTACAAGAGATCATGTATGTTTTTAGCTAATCTTCGGATGAAAAACTCCAAGTCTAGTTTACAAGGTTCTCTATCATCTTTCTTTTGCATGTCACCTCCTTCCCCCTACATGACTGCAAGTGGGAAGAAATGATTGCAGTACCATCCTTTTGTCTGCAGGGCACACAGGCAGTGGTATTGTACTGCTAAAATTGCTCCTTCTCAGTCCATATGGAGCTGTTTGCTGCACTGTCCTGCCCTGCCCTCAGTGGCAGAACCCTTATCTCCCTTTCTCTTGCTGGTGCTTCTCTGTAATGGAACTCAACTTTGCCTCTGACCTGATATCCGAGGAACTGTGTAACATGACAATGTTAAGCAGGTAAGTTGCATCTTCACCCTTTCAGGCAAATAGGGCTAAAGGTCTGATGTCACCCTCACTTTCATAATCATGAGTACAAAGCCTCTACATCTCTGGTAGACCAAAGTAGCATAGTCTGGGGTTATTTGTATCTAGTGACCCTGGCATCAACAGAGGAAGGTCACCAACTCTGGTTCTCTTCAGACATGTTTCTTTGTTCAAGAAGCTGAGAATCTTTATAATAAGTTGCATACAGGGGATGGTGGGGGGTCCTCCTTTTCCTAATACTGCACATTTGGTGATCCCCTACTGTCACACTGAAGCTGTCTCATTCTTCAAGGGTTTCTGGAAGATATCAGAATATGAAAATCACTGTGTACTTTCCTTCACTACCCTTACATGGCCCCAAATACAAAATTATTAGAGTCACCCCTGCACCATTATCTCAGGTCTCACTAACTTTATGTTGATGGGTTGTAAACATTTGAGAGTGTCATCGGTATCAGAAAATGGGGGAATGTTCCCTGTCTCCACACTCTCAGTTACTATATACACTAACTCTGAGATTGTACCAACTTGCAGAAATTATACACAGAAATGTATATCAGAGCTGGCTCAAACATGAATATACATTTTCAGCTGCAAGGAGTTAGCCCACAAGCTGCTGGAACATGACTATCTAAAAGATAACCCCCAAATAATGGAGATTACACTTCCTGTACCTATATTTCAGGTTATCTGTATTATACTAGTTTTTCCTGTTTCCTTTATGACTCATTTATTCACCTCTGTGCAATTTGGAATTTATAAAGTTAATTTTATTTCTACATATCTGAATGTTTTCGGTACTGTAGCAACCTTTTTTCATGCTTTCCCAGCACATTTTTGGATGACTGAGGCATCAACTCTGATTCTGTGATGCATGAACATAACTTCTACCGATGCAGAACACACTTCCTTTATTTTACCTGCTGCCAAATTCAAACCTCCTGACACTGGCTACCAGTCTTAGAAAAGAAGGCTCTTCAGTTATTTATTTATTTTTTTAATTCTCTGCTGTCTTAATGTCCAGACCTTGTACACCAGCTGAGAAGGTGGTCTACTTTGTCTGATCTCCAAGTAATTTAAATAACAGCATGAATAAAATCTCAGGTGCTGGTCATTCTGGAATATAGAGCAGGCCAGATGGAGGACTTTAAAAGGTATCTATATTATATAGCCAAAAACTTAAAATCTCAAGCGCTCACATGAGCAAATATGCTGGTATAGCAGAGCATGCAATGAAGAGAAACACTAAAGAGATTGTAGCACAAAGTACCCAATTCATGTCATACTATTTTTAAATAAGTAATCAAGATCTTCTTATTAAGACTATCCCATGCAGCTTCACAACCTGCTACACTATGATGGGTTATTTCTGGAGGGGTGAAATGGCAAACAGAATCTGATGTTAAAAGTGATTCCAAAATAATCTCCAGGTGAATCCACTCACTTGTTCAGATCCAGCTAGTCAACAACCTTAGATTTAAGGATGTAAAAGGACCAGTCAGTCTCAGCTGGAAACCCCGAACTTAGTTCCCTACTCACCCTGAACATTGAGGTTTACTTTTTTACATACAAACCTAACATAATAAAAATACCCAAGGGGTGTCATACATACTCCTTGGGGTTCCCATTGCACATAGTAGACTTACAAGCACTTTGGGGAAATGCTGTAGAAACTGTAGAGCTGAGGAAACTACCAGGAAACACCACTGGTTAGCTTTTCCCACATCAACACACACACACACACACACACACACACACACACACACACACACACACACACACACACACACACACACACACACACATGCACACTCTTGAGCTTGCTCGCTTGCTCCCTCTCTGTCTTTCTCTTTCCCTGTATCTCTATGGGTTGCTATGTCATAGAACTACAGAAAGACAGCATAACTGTATAGCTGTGCATGCTGAGTTCATATTCCATGACTTAAGGATAACTGTTACTCCCCCAGTTAGGTTTCCATAATCTTGGTTTTCATCCGGACATTCCTGTGATAATGGAGGAATGCCCATTTGACTTATCTTCTCATACTTCCCAGACCCTTCCTTTCAGGGATGTGAGTAGGTTTCTATCCTGCTTTCTGAACTTCAACCTCTCTTTACTTTTTAGAGGAGATCTTCTTTCTACAAGAGATCATGTATGTTTTTAGCTAATCTTCGGATAAAAAACTCCAAGTCTAGTTTACAAGGTTCTCTCTCATCTTTCTTTTGCATGTCACATCCCTCCCACTACATGACTGCAAGTGGAATAAATGATTACAGTGTCATCCTTTTGTCTGCAGGGTACTCAGGCAGTGGTATTATACTGCTAAAACTGCTCCTTCTCAATCCATATGGAGCTGCTTGCTGCCCTGCCCTTAGTGGCAGAACCCTTATCTCCCTTTCTCTTGCTGTTGCTTCTCTGTAGTGGAACTCAGCTTTGCCTCTGACCTGATATCTGTGCAGTGACTGAGATCTGGTTCAAGGCTCTAGAGAGCACCCCTGTATTACCAGGCTATAGCTCATACCACACTTTTTGGCCATCTAACCTGGACCAGAACACCAAAGGCAGAGGTGTGTTCATATTCATTAAGGATATGCACACCTGCAGGGCAGTTGCGCAGCATAATGCATCTTTGGTTATCCAAGGGCAACTAACTCTGGGCAAAACTGCAATCCAAATTGTAGCTTGCTACAGAACTCCCATCATGCCCCAGGATTCCCACTCCTCTTTTCTTGATATAATGGAAAATATTAGTGTTCAACCAAACACAATAATAATGGGTGATTTCAACTACCCCACCATTAACTGGAAAAACTACTCATCTACCAAACTCCTTCGCTTAACGCTTTCTGGAATTCATAAATTCCAATGCCCTCGATCAACTTATCCACACCCCCACCAGGGGCAACAATATCCTAGACTTAGTCATTACCAACATGAGTTGCACACCTGAAGTCAACTCCTCGTTAGTCAGATCCGACCATAAGCTAATCACCCTAGATATCCGCATCCCGCCCCCACCCACCATTAAGGAAACCATGGTAAAAAATTTCTCCAAAGCCAACTTCATGCTTCTTAAGACAGAAGTGGCGAACTTCATGACACCCATGCACATGGACAATACAGTCACGACTGCTGAATCCTACACAAATGCACTCTATAAGCACTTACACGAGTGCATGGATTGTGCTATCCCAAACAGAACCAAGAAGCTATCCTCCAAAAAAGGAAGCCAATCTGGTGGTACCCTGCCATAAATAAACTCAACAACAGAAGGAAGAAACTATTGCAAAAGACAGAAAACTCCCATGAGTGGAGGAGCTCCCTGGTCAGCCTCAGTAAGAAGCTGAGATCCCTTATCAGATCCTCCAAGGCTAGCTATGAAAACAAAATCACCACTGATTCTAAGGGCAACCACAAAGCATTCTATAGCTATGTCAAGAATCTCAATGGCAGCACCCAGATCTGCTCTGAGTTACAGCACAATGGCACGAAAATTACAGAACCAACTGATATTGCCAACATCCTGGCAGATAGGTTCAGGGCTAACTTTACCCCCTTCTCACCCCCCCTTTCTCTTTCGGCTTCTCCCGGTTAGGGGTTGCCACAGTGGATCACCTTGCCCGCTCATGATTGGCAGTGGAGTTTTACGGTGTCAAATTGCCAGCCTGGCACCCATGGGCCCATATCTATACAGGAAGAATGCAGAGTCCCTGTAATCACATCTATGCAGGTAAAAGCTGCACTCTCTAAAACCAAAAACACAGCATCCATGGGGCCAGACAATATCCCAGGCTGCATTTTACATGAACTTCAGAACAAACTGGCTCCCCACCTAAGCACCATGTTCAATCATAGTCTCACATCAGGCTTTGTGCCCACTGAATGGTGCACAGCAACAGTTATCCTACTCCACAAAGAGGGAGCCACCACTGATCCTGGGAACTATCACCCTATTAGCCTGATGAGCCTGGTCTGCAAGGCCATGGAATGTATCATCATGGAACTCATAAACAAAGACATTGGTAACCTCCAAACTCTGGACCCCACCCAGTTCGGGTTTGTGAAAGGCAGATCATTCCTTCTGAACCTGATCAACTTCATTGAGGCAGTCACCAAAGTCATAGATGAGGGTAAGGTGGTTCACACAGCCTATCTTGACCTCACCAAGGCTTTCAACACCATCCCCCATTCTGGAATTATAGCTAAACTCACTAAACTAGGTATAAATCCCTACGTCACAAGATGGGTTGCCAACTGGCTCACTGACAGAACCCACACTGTAAAAGTTGCAGACTCCAAATCTGACTTCAAATCAGTGCCAAGTGGAGTACCACAGGGTTCAGTCCTGGGACCTCTCCTGTTTGGCATCTACTTCTCTGAAGTACAGGCTAACACAGAAGGCTTGTGGCTAATGAAGATCGCAGATGACTGCAAACTAGGAGCCATAGTCGAGTCCCCAAATGATGTGGACATCCTACAGAAGGGCCTCACTGAGACAGATGCCTGGTGTCAGAGGCATGGCCTCAAGCTCAATGCCAAAAAGTGCATTGTCATCCCCTTTGGTAAAAACTCTGTACCCATGAACTACCACATAAACGGCAGTCTACTTAATGCCAAATGTGTGATAAGAGACCTTGGGACCCAGGTAAGACAGTAGTCTCTGCTTTGATAATCACATTGCCAGAGTAGTCAGGAAATCCTTCTATGTGACACACCTCATCACAAAAGGGTTCTCATCCAGGAAAAAAAGAGGTCATTGTTCCCCTCTACTCGGCACTCATTAGACCCATTATAGAGTACAATGCCCCTTTTGGAATGTGCCTCACAAGACATCTGCAGCAGCTGAAAAGGCCACAGAAGTACCTCACAAAGAGGATTACTGGCCTCAGACAGATGCCCTACACTGACGGTCTCAAAAAAATCCAGCTTTACTCTATAGCATATCGCCTACTCCAAGGAGATCTCTACCTAACATATAAAACTGTTAAACCCAGAGCTGTTGGACATGCTACACCTAAAGAAATCCCAGTACCTCTGAGCTACATGCTCTAGGGACCTAAACCTTGTCACCACAATAAACAGGACATACGGGTGGGATAGATTCCTGTCTTAGAGACTTCCTATACTCTGGAACAAGCTACACATCTATGTCAAGCAAAGTTCCTCATTAGCACTCTTCAAGAAAAATCTTGATGAGTGGATGGGAAATAGGAAATGCACCCCGGGGATCCCTTCTGTGGCTCCGCTCAACAGGGACACAGGAAATTAACTTTCTTGGGTGGTGTAAGCCAGGGAACCTTGTTGGCTAGGCTTACTTAGGCCCTTGGGCTGATAGACTAGTACCTATCTATGAACCTATGAACCTATGAACTGTGCAACATGACAATGTTAAGCAGGTAAGTTGCATCTTCATTCTTTCAGGCAAATAGGGCTAAAGGTCTGATGTCACCATAACTTTCATAATCATGAGTACAAAGCTTCTACATCTGTGGTAGACCAAAGTAGCATAGACTAGGGTTATATGTATCCAGTGACCCTGGCATCAGCAGATGAAGGTCACCCACTCTTGTTCTCTTCAGACATGTTTCTTTGTTCAAGAAGCTGAGAATCTTTATAATAAGTTGCATTCAGGGGATGGTGGGTGGGGTCCTCCTTTTCCTAATACTGCACATCTGGCGATCCCCTACTGTCACACTGATACTGTCTCATTCTTCAAGGGTTCCTGGAAGATATCAGAATATGAAAATCACTTTATCTTTTCCTTCACTACCCTTATATGGCCCCAAATACAAAATTATCACAGTCACTTCTGCACCATTATCTCAGGTCTCGTTAACTTTATGTTGATTGGCTGTAAATATTTGAGATTGTGATCAGTAACAGAAAATGGGGCAATGTTCCCTGTCTCCACACCCTCAGTTGCTATATACACTAACTCTGAGATTGTACCAATTTGCAGAAATTACATACAGAAATGTATATCAGAGCTGAATCAAGCTTGAATATACATTTTCAGCTGCATGGAGTTAGCCCACAAGCTGCTGGAACTAAATGATAGCCCTCAAATAATGGAGGTTACACTTCCTGTACCTATATTTCAGGTTATCTCTCTCATTGTCCATGCTGGTGTGAATGACCTGAGATGTACCTCCCTGGACTACATGAAAAGAGACATAGAGGAGCTCTCAGATCTTATAGCCCAGGTAGGTATGACCCAAGCCCTGAGTAGGATCCTGCCATTGCCCAGAATGATACCATAGTACAAGGACAAAATGATTGACTTCAACAATTGGCTAAAATTCTGGTGTCATTCTAAGGGGATCCAGTATCTGTCTGCCTTGGATGACATGGTCGACAGACCATGATGCTTTGCCAGAGATGGCCTGCACCTGTCACCCATCCGATTCCGGATACTGGCTAAGGCTGTTTCCACCCCATATAGTGCCTTTTTTCAGCAAGGTTCAAATGCTAAATTCACCACAGTAACAGGTGCAAGCAATCAAACTCTGAGGGTAATGCTGCTCAATGCTAGAAGTCTAAACCTCAAAATGCCCCCACTTGAGGTACTCCTTAAAATGGAGAACATCGACATCTGTGCAGTGACAGAGACCTGGTTCAAGGATCCAGAGAGCACCCCTGCATTATAATTCGTACCACACCTTTCATAGGTTCATAGGTAAGTACTAGGCTATCGGCCCAAGGGCCTAAGTAAGCCTAGCCAACAAGGTTCCCTGACTTATGCCACCCAAGAAAGTTAATTTCCTGTGCCTCTGTCAAGCAGAGCCACAGAAGTAATCCCTGGGGTGTATTTCCTATTTCCCATGAGTATATGAGTTCCATGATGATACATTCCATGGCCTTGCAGACCCGGCTCGTCAGGCTAATAGGGCGATAGTTCCCAGGATCAGTGGTGGCTCCCCCTTTGTAGCATAGGATAACTGTTGCTGTGTACCATTCAGTGGGCACAAAGCCTGATGTGAGACCTTGACTGATCATGGTGCTTAGGTGGGGAGCCAGTTCGTTCTGAAGATTATGTAAAACGCAGCCTGGGATGTTGTCCGGTCCCAGGGATGCTGTGTTTCTGGTTTTAGAGAGTGCAGCTTTTACCTGCATAGATGTGATTACAGGGACTCTGCATTCTTCCTGTATAGATATCAGCCCTTTAGGGGGTGAGAGGGGGGTAAAGTTAGTACTGAACCTATCGTCCAGGATGTTGGCAATATCAGTTCTGTAATTTTCATGCCATTGAACTGTAACTCAGAGCAGATCTGGGTGTTGCCATTGAGATTCTTGACATAGCTATAGAATGCTTTGAGGTTGCCCTTAGAATCAGTGGTGATTTTGTTTTCATAGCTAGCTTTGGAGGATCTTATAAGGGATTTCAGCTTCTTACAGTGGCTGACCAGGGAGCTCCTCCACTCATAGGATTTTACTCTCTTTTGCAACAGTTTCTTCCTTCTGTTGTAGAGTTTGTTTATGGCAGGAGACCACCAGATTGGCTTCCTTTTTTTGGGGGATAGCATCTTGGTTCTGTTTGGGATAGCACGATCTATGCACTCATGTAAGTGCTTATAGAGTGCATTTGTGTAGGATTCAGCAGTCGTAACTGTATTGTCCATCTGAATGGGTGTCAGGAAGTTTGCCACTTCTGTCTTAAGAAGCATGAACCTGGCTTTGGAGAAATTTTTTATCATGGTTTCCTTAATGGGGGTGGGTGGCTGGATGTGGATATCTAGGGTGATTTGCTTATGGTCGGATCTGACCAACGAGGACTTGACTTCAGGTGTGGAACACCGGTCACTCATGTTGGTAATGACTAGGTCTAGGATATTGTTGCCCCGGTGGGTGTGTGAATAAGTTGATCGAGGACATTGGAATTTATGAATTCCAGAAATCGTTGAGGGAAGGAGTTGGTACATGAGTAGTTTTCCCAGTTAGTGGTGGGGTAGTTGAAATCGCCCATTATTAGTGTGTTTGGTTGAACCGTAATATTTTCCAGTATATCAAGAAAAGAGGAGTGGGAATCCTAGGGCATGGTGGGGGATCTGTAGCAAGCTACAATTTGGATTGCAGTTTTGCCCGGAGTTAGTTGCACTTGGATAACCTCAGATGCATTATGCTGTGCAACTAGCCTGGAATGGATGTCCTTCATGAATATGGACACACCTCCACCTTTGGTGTTTTGGTCCAGGTTAGATGGCCGAAAAGTGTGGTATGAGTTATAGCCTAGTAATGAAGGGGTGCTCTCTAGAGCCTTGAACCAGGTCTCAGTCACTGCACAGATTTCGATGTTCTCTGTTTTAAGGAGTGCCTCGAGTGAGTGCATCTTGAGATTTAGACTTCTACCATTGAGTAGCATTACCCTCAGTTTTTGCTTGCCTGTTCCTGTTATGGTGATGAATTTGTCATTTAAACCTTGCCTAAAAAAGGCACTATAGGGGAGGCAAGACCCTTAGCCAGTATCTGGAATCCCAGGGGTGACAGGTGTAGGCCATCTCTGGCAAAGCATCGTGGTCTGTTGACCATGTCGTCCCAGGCAGACAGATACTGGATCCCTGTAGAATGACACCAGAAGCTTAGCCAATTGTCGAAGTCAATCATTTTGTCCTTTTACTGCGGTATCATTCTGGGTGATGGCAGGATGCTACTCAGGGCTAGGGTCATACCTGCCTGAGCTATAAGATTGGAAAGCTCTTCAATGTCTCTTTTCATGTAGTCCAGGGAGGTACGTCTCAGGTCATTCACACCAACATGGACAATGGCAGAGTCATATTTATACTTGTTGTGGAGTGACCTGAGTGCATGGGTTATGTGGTGGATCCTGGCACC
The DNA here is from genome assembly GCF_019279795.1 of Protopterus annectens. Lineage (NCBI taxonomy): Eukaryota > Metazoa > Chordata > Ceratodontiformes > Protopteridae > Protopterus > Protopterus annectens. The sequence goes on from NC_056738.1 coordinate 130,921,592, forward strand.
TGACAGGCAGCTGACAGTATCCTTCTACTTGTTTAGCCTGGTGAGTGGGACATCAGAGTGCCTGACTATAGAGTCACCTATGACTAGTGTGTTGGGTACGTTGTTTTGCCTAATGGGCTGTGGTTTATTGGCACACTGAGTCTGTGGGCTGTGTCACCTAGCCTGGACTGAAACACTAAAGGTGGAGGCATGTCCGTATTCATTAAGGATATCCACACCTCCATGCTAATTGCTCAACATAATGCATCCAAAATTATCCAAGTGCAACTAACACTGGGCAAGCCTGCAATTCAGGTTGTAGCTTGTTAGAGATCCCCCACCATGTCCCAGGATTCCCACTCTTCTGAGTGTTGCCACTGAGATTCTTGACATAGCTGTAGAATGCTATTTGTAATACCAGAAAAATGCAAAGCCCCTGTAATCACAACCCACTACCTTAATTATGGGCAATTTCAACTACCCCACCATCAACTGGGGAAACTACTCATGTACCAACTCATTCGCTCAACATTTTCTGGAATTCATAAATTCCAATGCCTTGGATTAGCTTGTCCACATCCCCACCAGAGGCAGCAATATCCTGGACCTGGTCATTACCAATATGGTTAACCAATGTTCCAGGCCAGAGGTCAACACCTCGCTGGTCAGATCCGACCACAAGCTAATCACCCTAGACATCCATATCCCAGCCACCCCCATTAAGGAAACCACCATCAAAAATCTACTCCAAAGCCATCTTCATGCTTCTTAAGACAGAAGTGGCAAACTTCGCGACACCCATGCAGACGGAAAATACAGGTACAACTGCTGAATCTTACACAAATGCACTGTATAAGCACATACACAAGTGCATGGATTGTGCCATCCCCAACAGAACCAAGACACTATCCTCCAAAAAATGGAAGCCAATCTGGTGGTCCCCTACCATAAACAAACTCTACAACAGAAGGTAGAAGCTGTTGCAAAAAAGAGTAAAATCTCAAGATTGGAGGAGCTTCCTGATCAGCCTCAGCAAGAAGTTGAGATCCCTCATAAAATCCTCCAAAGCCAGTTATGACAATAAAATCACCACTGATTCCAAAGACAACCACAAAGCATTCTACAGCTATGTCAAGAATCTCAGTGGCAACACTCAGATCTGCTCTGAGCTCCAGCACAATGGCACTAAATATACAGAACCAACAGATATTACCAACATCCTGGCAGATAGGTTCAGTGCTAACTTTACCTCCCTCTCACCCCCCAAAGGGCCCATCTTAATACCAGAAAAATGCAAAGCCCCTGTAATCACAGATGAACAAGTAAAGACCACACTCTCCAAAGCCAAGAACACAGCATCCATGGGACCAGACAACATCCCAGGCTGCATACTGTACGAACTACAGAATGACCTGGCACCCCACCTAAGTACCATGTTCAATCATAGCCTCACCTCAGGCTATGTGCCTACTGAATGGCACACAGCGATGGTTATCCCACTCCATAAAGGGGTGCCACCAGGGACCCCGGAAACTACCGCCTCATTAGCCTGACGAGCCTGGTCTGCAGGGCCATGGAACATATCATCTTGGAGCTTATAAACAAAGACATAGGTAGCCTCCAAACCCTGGCCCCACTCAGTTTGTGTTTGTAAAAGGTAGATCATGTCTACTAAGCCTGAATGACTTCTTTGAAGCAGTCACTAGAGCTGTAGATGAGGGCAAGGTAGTGCACACAGCCTATCTTGACCTTGCCAAGGCTTTCAATACCATCCCCCACTCTGGAATTATAGATAAACTCACTAAACTGGGCATAAATCCCTATGTCACAAGATGGGTGGCCAACTGGCTCAATGACAGAACCCACACAGTAAAAGTAGCCGACTCCAAGTCCGACTTCAGACCAGTGATGAGTGGAGTACCACAGGGATTTGTCCTGGGTCCTCTCCTGTTCGGCATCTACTTCTCTGAAGTGCAGGCCAACACAGAAGGTCTTTGGCTAACAAAGTTTGCAGATGACTGCAAGCTGGGAGCCATAATAGAATCATCTAATGATGCAGACATTCTACAAAAGGGCCTCACAGAGACAGATGCTTGGTGTCAAAGTCATGGCCTCAAACTCAATGCCAAGAAGTGCATTGTCATCCCCTTTGGGAAAACTCAGTACCCATGAACTACCACATAGGCAGTAGCTCACTAAACACTGAAAGTGTGATAAGAGACCTTGGGACACAGGTGGATAGTAGTCTGTCCTTTGCCAACCACATTGCTACAGTAGTCAGGAAATCCTTCTACGTGGCACACCCCATCACAAAAGGGTTCTCCTCTAGAAAAAATGAGGTCATTGTTCCTCTATACTCATCCCTCATCAGACCCATTAGAGACTACAATGCCCCATTTGGTATGTATCTCACAAGACACCTACAACAATTGGAAAGGACACAGAAATACCTCACTAAGAGGATTACCGGCCTCAAACAGATGCCATACGCAGACTGTCTCAAAAAACTCCAGCTGTACTCCATTGCATATCGTCTACTCAGAGGCAATCTCTGCCTAACATACAAAGCTATGTCAAACCCAGAGCTGTTGGACATGCTACACTTAAAGAAATCCAAATCTCTCCAAATCACACACTCCAGGGACCTAAACCTTGTCACCACAATAAACAGAACATGCTGGAGGGGTAGATTCCTGTCCCAGAGACTTCCCATACTCTGGAACAAACTACCCGTTCATGTCAAGCAAAGCTCCTCATTGGTCCTCTTTAAGAAAAACCTTGACAACTGGATGGGAAATAGAAAATTCAACCCCCCAGGGATCACTTCTGTGGCACTGCTTGACAGGAGCACAGGAAAATAATTTTCTTGGGTGGCAAAAGCCAGGGAACTTTTTGGCTAGGCTTATATAGGCCCCAGGGCCAATAGCCTAGTATCTACCTATGAACCTGTACTAGTTTTTCCTGTTTCCTTTATGACTCATTTATTCACCTCTGTGCAGTCTAGAATTTCTGAAGTTTATTTTATTTCTACATATCTGAATGTTTTTGGTACTGTAGCAACCTTTTTTCATGCTTTCCCAGTGTATTTTTGGATGACTGAGGCATCAACTTCGATTCTATGGTGCATGAACATAACTTCTACCGATGCAGAACACACTTCCTTTATTTTACCTGCTGCCAAATTCAAACCTCCTGACACTGGCTGCCAGTCTTAGAAAACAAGGTTCTTCAGTGATTTTTTTTTTAATTCTCTGCTGTCTTAATGTCCAGACCTTATACATCAGCTGAGAAGGTGGTCTACTTTGTCTTATCTCCAAGTAGTTTAAATGACAGCATGAATAAAATCTCAGGTGTTGGTCATTCTGGAATATAGAGCAGGCCAGATGGAGGACTGTAAAAGCACCCAGTGTTACATGTGCTGACCAGTGACTCCCTGTACAAGTAATAGAATTTGACTTTAATCACCCTTTCGTGTTGAAGGAATTGTGTATAAATATTCTCTTCTCACTTTATGTGCATTCAGTGCGGCATGGGAGTTTGAGAAACATTCAACAGCAGTTTAGAAGTCAGTTTTTAATAACTTGACACTGGATTTGATAAATAAACTACATTTTAGGTCAGGTTCACTGCAGACGACGTTTTGCAAAGGTCAACCATATCTCTTAACTGTCCAGATTTTCTCAGAATGTCCATATTTTTGCTATATATATATATGGTATGTTCACTGGGTGGCAGTGAAGAGTTACCAAATAGCTGGGTAACTACAGCTGAGCTAGTAAGGGAGAGAGCTGGAAAGGTGCTTAGTATCACATGGACAGAGGAAGGACGACAAGGAGACATGGTGGTGGAATGAGGAAGTACAGGACAGTATACAGAGAAAGAGGTTGGCAAAGAAGAAGTGGGATTGTCAGAGAGATGAAGAAAGTAGACAGGAGTATAAGGAGATGAGGTGCATGGCAAAGAGAGAGGTGGCGAAGGCTAAGGACAAGGCATGTGAAGAGTTTTATGAAAGGTTGGACACTAAGGAGGGAGAAAAGGACCTGTACCGATTGGCTAGACAGAGGGACCGAGCTAGGAAAGATGTGCAGCAGGTAAAGGTGATAAAGGATAATGAGGGAAACATACTGACAAGCGAGGAAAGTGTGTTGAGGAGATGGAAAGAGTACTTTGAGGGGTTGATGAATGAAGAGAACGAGAGGGAGAGAAGGTTGGATGATGTAGGGATAGTGAATCATGAAGTACAATGGATTAGCAAGGAGGAAGTAAGGATAGCTATGAAGAGAATGAAGAATGGAAAGGCTGTTGGCCCAGATGACATACTTGTGGAAGCATGGAGGTGTTTAGGTGAAATGGCAGTGGAGTTTTTAACCAGATTGTTTAATGAAATCTTGGAAAGTGAGAGGATGCCTGAGGAATGCAGAAAAAGTGTTTTGGTACCAATTTTTAAGAATAAGGGTGATGTGCAGAGCTGTAGTAACTACAGAGGGATTAAACTGATGAGTCACAGCATGAAGTTGTGGGAAAGAGTAGTGGAAGCAAGGTTAAGAAGGGACGTGATGATTAGTGATCAGCAGTATGGTTTCATGCTGGGAAAGAGCACTACAGATGTGATGTTTGCTGAGAGTGTTGATGGAAAAGTACAGAGAATGTCAGAAGGAGCTGCGTTTTGTTTTTGTAGACTTAGAGAAAGCATATAACAGGGTGCCTAGAGAGGAGTTGTGGTATTGTATGAGGAAGTCAGGAGTGTCAGAGAAGTATGTAAGAGTGGTACAGGGTATGTACGAGGGTAGTGTGACAGCGGTGAGGTCTGCGGTGGGATTGACGGATGCGTTTAAGGTGTAGATGGGATTACATCAAAGATCAGTTCTGAGCCCTTTCTTATTTGCAATGGTGATAGGTTGACAGACGAGATCAGACAGGAGTCCCCGTGGACTATGATGTTTGCAGATGACATTGTGATCTGTAGTGAGAGTAGGGAACAGGTGGAGGAGACCCTGGAGAGATGGAGATATGCTTTAGAGAGAAGAGGAATGAAGGTCAGCAGGACTAAGACAGAATATATGTGTGTGAATGAGAGGGAGGATACTGGAATGGTGAGGCTGCAGGGAGTAGAGGTGGCGAAGGTGGATGAGTTTAAATACTTGGGATCAATAGTTCAGTGTAATGGCGAGTGTGGAAGAGAGGTGAAGAAGAGAGTACAGGCAGGATGGAATGGGTGGAGAAGAGTGTCAGGAGTGATTTGTGAAGGATGAGTACCTATAAGAGTGAAAGGGAAGGACTACAAGAGGGTAGTGAAACCAGCTATGTTATATGGGTTGGAGACAGTGGCATTGACAAAAAGGCAGGAGTTTGAGCTGAATGTGACAGAATTAAAGATGTTAAGATTTGCACTGGGTGTGACGAGGGTGGACAGGATTAGGAATAAGTATATTAGAGGGTCAGCCCAGGTTGGAAGGTTTGGAGACAAAGCCAGAGAGGCATGATTACGTTGGTTTGGACATGTGCTGAGGAGGGATGCTGAGTATATTGGGAAAAAGATGCTAAGGATGAAGCTACCAGGTAACAGGAAAAGAGGAAGGCCTAAGATAAGGTTTATGGATGTGGTGAGAGAGGACATGCAGGTGGTTGGTGTGACAGAGCAAGATGCAGAGGACAGGAAGAAATGGAAACAGGTGATCTGTGTGGTGACCCCTAATGGGAACAACTGAAAGAAGATGATGATATATGGTATGTTCTTCATAAAATTTGTGTTTTTCAGGCAACTTATTGAGGACTGACATCATTAAATAATGACAGACATCAGAGTTTCATACCTTATAGCCTTCAAAAATCCATGGAAACACAAAACATTTTATTATAGCAATATTTAAAATTTGTCCCTATTTTTGGACCTTTGCCCCCCATTATTTTTTGCTTTGTCCAGATTTTTTGTGCTAAGAGGTTGAGAAGTATGAGGTCAACTGCAAAATGCAGTTCAGTAAAACTGGATTCACCAAACGTGTCTCACCTAAAAGTTCTAACATGCAGACTGTTGTCTGACTCCCTTGCAGAAGACATCTTTGTATCGTCAACTATATAGGACATACCCTGAGGTCATGGCACCTCAGGGAAGATTACATTTTCATACAAGTGGATTTTTGTGTGTAACTTACTTTTACAACCCCCCACCCCCAGACAGGGCTGCACATGTGTGGGTGTGGGTATCACTTGATTAATGCGAAGACTAACTTGAATATTTGCATTTTATGAATAAAACTGCAAAGTTTCACTAGTGCCAATTTAATGCAAGCTAACACCTGTTATTGCAGCAACTTTCTGTATTTATAAAAGTGGTGTTCAAAATACGCACCTTCTTCAGAATTCTTGTCCTTCAGAAAATACATGCTGATACAAAACCTGTTATTTCAGTATTTTTTCTGACTTTCAGTTCTTCAGAAAATGCACGCTCACACAAAATGTCCATCAACTTTCTGAGTTTATAAGAGCAATAATTATAAATCTGCCCCTACTTCAGACTTCCCATCCTTCAGAAAATGCATGCTGAAATATAAAGCCTGTTATTTCAGCCTAGGTAGTAACATAACACCAGTGGGAGGAGATTTGGGCAGTATTTATTATTGTGTGTGTGTGTGGGGGGGGGGGGTACTGTAAGTAAGTTACACCTATTTTTGTTTGCTGGGCACTTGGGTGAAGGAGAGTCTGTACATTTGCAGTCTACTCTTCACCTGATGGTATAGCAGAGCATGCAATGAACAGAAACACTAAAAAGATTGTAGCACAAAGTACCCAATTCATGTCATACTATTTTTAAATAAGTAATCGAGATCTTCTTATTATGACTATCCCATGCAGTTTCACAACCTGCTAGACTGTGATGAGTTATTCCTGGAGGAGTGAAATGGCAAACAGTATCTGATGTTAAAAGTAAGTGATTCCAAAATAATCTCCAGGTGAATCCACTCACTTGTTCAGACCCAGCTAGTCAACAACCTTGGATTCAAGGATGTAAAAGGACCAGTCAGTCTCAGCTGGAAACCCCAAACTTAGTTCCCTACTCATATCCTGAACATTGAGTTTTACATTTTTACATACAAATCTGACATAATAAAAATACCCAAGGAGTGTCATACATACTCCTTGGGGTTCCCTATGGCACATAGTAGACCACAAGCACTTTGGGGAAATGCTGTAAAAACTGTAGCGTTGAGGAAACTACCAGGAAACACCATTAGTTAGCTTTTCCCACATCAACACACACACACACACACACACACACACACACACACACACACACACACACACACACACACACACACACACACACACACACACACATGCACACTCTTCAGTCCACTCGCTTGCTCACTCTCCCTCTCTCTCTTTCTCTGTATCTCTATGGGTTGATATGTTATAGAACTACAGAAAGACACCATAGCTGTACAGCTATGCATTTTGAGTTCATCTTCCATGACTTAAGGATAACTGTTACTCCCCCAATTAGGTTTCCATAATCTTGGATCTGATGCTAATCTTCATTCATTCCTTACCATTGGGAATCAGTTCCGTCCCCGGAACTGAGCCGGCATTTTACCAAGCTCGTGCCAGCCCTAAACTCTCAAGCCAAGATTTTACCCACAATGCCCTCTTCCCTGTTACTTCAGATCTCATTTGCCTCGTTGCCCTAAAGCCGTGCCAAGTCCTCTTGGTGCATAGTCCTCCTGAGACTCCTTGTCTGGTGGCTGGTTCATCGGATAGGGTGTGATCTCGGTTCTGAGATTGTCCTGCTTGGTTCCGTACTCCCATCCCTCTTTGGGCAGGTTTGCTTTCCAGGAAATGAAGAGGGCCCTTGCCTCCATAGGTTAGCCTTTGGTGTTGGAACTATTACCCCTCTCTCTCTGAGCCACAGCTGACTCAAGCCAATATCATAGGACACCAGGCACAAGAGCCTCAGGACACCCTGCCCCAGAGTGCTGCTCCTTTGGAGTCTTCCCCAGAAGGTCCCAATGAGGAAGTACACCATAAGAAATTGTGCAAGAGGAAGCACATAGACTCCCCTAAAGAGTCTTTAACCAAAAACATAGATTACACTGAAGGGGAAGGGTCCCCACTGTCACACCTTGATAAGGTCTCCTTTGGAGACATTCTAGAAATATTGAAACAGATGGGTGGCAGGAAGCCATTCAACCCTTCCTCCGAGGAGTCCATGTTCCTGCAGGCTTTTTGTGCCCAGCCCCCTACCTCCTGCGTGACCCCAACTGCAGACGAGCTCATCTAGCTAGTCGTGCAGCATGCTTGGACAATTCCTGACACCATTGAATTGATCCCACGGAGACCAGACAAAATGTTATCACCCCCTGTGCAACACCGCCATTTGTCAAAGGGTCTTCCAGCAGACGCCATGGTGGTGGTGGCTGCTACCCGGAAAGAACTGGCCGAGGAGAGCCATACTGTTCACCCACGTAACAAGCAGTCTTGGGCGGTGGACAGACTAGGGAAGTGAGATTTTGCTTCATTGACCTTTGCAGTTAGGTTTTTAAACTGTTTGGCACACTTCACCAGGCTCCAGAGAGACTTGATCACTGAACTCTCCAAAACTTTAACAAGAGCTGTGTCTGATGAGGTCCGTGACAAGGTTGCCTCACAACTAGCTACCCTTGAATCCATTTCCAACTCCTCCATATGTCTGATCTCTCATGCCATGGAAGGAGTTGCCAGAGCAGCACTTTCAGGCATTGTCACAGACAACCCTCCCCTCCTCCCAACAAATACAAATATATGTGAGAGATGCGACTATATAGCCAAACTGGAGGCTGAACTCTCTCAACTCAGTACCGGCAAAACCAGTCAGGAGGAGAAGGAAACCACACTCACCACAAACCCAGCCTCACATAGACCTATCACAACTGCAAACCAAACACATAAACACACAAAAACATACTCGGAGGCTCTAATTAAAAATCTACCAAAGCAACAGAGGCCTCCAAAGCAGACATCCAAGCAACCACTACCTCAAAACACAGCACATGCAACACATAGTTCACAAAGTCAGTGTGCCAAACAGTCACAGCCCTTAAGGCCAAACAACATGCCTGATACACTTGTAATAGGTGACTCCATAGTCAGACACACTGACATCCTGCTCACCAGACTGAACAAGGAAAAGGTTACAGTAAGCTGCCTGTCGGGTGCTAGAATCTGCCACATAACACAAGCACTCAGGTCTCTCCAAAGCAAGTACAAATATGACTCAGTCATTGTCCATGCCGGTGTGAATGACCTGAGACGTACCTCCCTGGACTACATGAAAAGAGACCTAGAGGAGCTCTCTGATTTTGTAGCCCAGGCCGGTATGACCCTGACCCTGAGCAGCATCTTACCCTCACCAAGAATGATGCCACAGTACAAAGACAAAATGATCAGCTTTAACAATTGGCTCAATTACTGGTGTCATTCTAAGGGGATCCAATGTCTGTCTGCTTGGGATGACATGCTTGACAAGCCACGCTGCTTCACAAGGGACGGCTTGCACCTGTCACCCCTGGGCTTCCAGATATTGGCCAAGGCTCTTGCCACCCCATAGTGCCTTTTTTAGGCAAGGCTCAAAAGACAAACCCACCTCCCTAGAAAACACAAGTGGAAAAAAACTAAGGGTAATGCTGCTCAACGCCAGAAGTCTAAACCTCAAGATGCATGCTCTCGAAGCCCTCCTCAGTATGGAGAACATCGATGTCTGTGCAGTGACTGAAACCTGGTTCAAGGCTCCTGAGAGCACCCCAGCACTACCAGGTTATACCTCATATCATGCTTTTCGACCTCAAAACTTGGACCAAACCACAAAAGGAGGGGGGGAGTATCCATATTCATCAAAGATACCCACACCTCCAGGTTAGTGGCAACTCACGAAGCATCGGAGACCATCCAGGTGCAACTAACTGTAGGCAAAACTGCCCTACAGTTTGTAGCATGCTACAGACCACCCTCTCAAACTCAGGAACCCCACTCAGCCTTCCTGAAGACACTGGAGAGTAAGAATGTATCTCCAAATACCATCATATTGGGGGACTTCAACTACCCAAACATAGACTGGGAGCACTACTCAAGCCCCAGCACCCTAGCCCAAAGGTTCCTAGAATTCATAAACTGAAATGCAATGGAACAACTAGTCACCACTCCCACAAGAGGAGATAATATACTAGACCTGATCATCACAAACATGGGGACACAATGCTCCACACCGGAAGTATACCCCTCATTGGTGAGATCAGACCATAAATTAATCTCACTGGAAATCCACATCCCGCCCCCACCCCCAGCACAAAAGACCACAGTGAAGAATTTCTCAAAAGCTGACTTCACACTTCTTAAGACTGAAGTGGTATCCTTCAAGGCCCCTGGGCCAGTAAAAACCACAGCCCACACCGCTGAATCCTTTATAAACGCTTTCTATGGACACCTTCAAGAATGCATGGATCATGCAATCCCAAATAAAACCAAGACCCATTCCCCCAAAGGCAGGCGTCCTGTCTGGTGGACCCCAGCCATAAACAAGCTTTACAACAGGAGGAGGAAGCTACTACATGACAGAGCAAAATCCCCAAAAGGGAAGGCATCTCTGATCAGTACTAGCAAAAAACTACGATCACTCATAAAATCATCCAAGGCCAACTTCAAGAGAAAAATCGCAAAAGACACTAAAGACAATCACAAGGCCTTCTTTAGTTATGTTAGAAACCTGGGTGGAAACTCCCAGATATGCTCAGAGTTAGTCCAAAATGACAAAAAAATACACTGAACCCACAGACATTGCCAACATACTGGCAGACAGGTTCAGTGCAAATTTCTCTCCCCCCTCCCCCCCAAAGGAGAAATATCCATCCCAGCAGAGTGTCGCCTCCCTGACATCTCAGATGCCCAGGTGAGAGCCGCCCACTCCAAAGCTAAAAACACAGCATCAATGGGACCAGACGGTATCCCGGGTTGCTTGCTACATGAACTCCAATAGGAACTAAACCCGCACATAAGGCTGCTGTTTAATCTTACCCTTACTACAGGATATGTACCCAAAGAATGGTGTACAGCAACAGTGGTCCCACTCCACAAAGGAGGTGCTTCTACGGACCCTGGAAATTACCGCCCCATAAGCTTGATGAGCCTGGTCTGCAAAGCTATGGAGAGGATCATTATGGAACTCATAAACAAAGACATTGGGGACCTACAGACACTGGATCCTACCCAATTCGGCTTTGTCAAGGGCAGATCCTGTCTTTTGAACCTGGTTGACTTTTTTAAAACAGTCACTAAGGCCATTGATGAGGGTAAGGCAGTTCACACAGCCTACCTTGATCTTGCAAAAGCCTTCGACACAATACCCCACTCGGGCATCATAGACAAGCTCACCAGATTAAACTTAAACCCATATGTCATAAGATGGGTTACAAAGTGGCTCAAGGACAGAACCCACAAGGTCAGAATTGCTGGAGCCATGTCAGACTCTAAGCCAGTCACAAGTGGTGTCCCACAGGGCTCGGTCCTGGGACCCCTCTTGTTCGGCATTTATTTTTCCGAGGTGCAAGCAAACATAGGAGGATTGTGGCTAACAAAGTTCGCAGATGACTGCAAACTGGGCACCATAATTGATACTCCAGCAGACACAAGCATCCTTCAGAAAGGCCTCATAGAAATGGATAACTGGTGCCAGAGCCATGGCCTTAAACTGAACGCCAAAAAATGTATAGTCATACCCTTTGGGAAAAACAAAGTACCCACAAATTACCACATAGGTGGTAATCCATTAAGTACGGAAGAAGTAATCAGGGACCTAGGGACCCAAGTTGACAGTAACCTCTCATTTGACACTCACATTGCCAAGGTGGTTAGGAAGACCTTCTATATTACCCAGCTTATCATGAAAGGATTCACATCTAGATCACGAGAGGTCATTGTGCCCCTGTACTCTTCCCTTATCAGGCCCATAATTGAGTACAATGCCCCATTTGGGATGTACATTACTGGACACCTGCAGGAGTTAGAAAGACCCCAAAAGTACCTCACCAAGAGGATCAAGGGTCTCAAACATATGTCATATGCTGCCCAGCTGAAGAAACTCCAGCTCTATTCAGTCGCATACCGCCTACTCAGAGGCGATCTATGTCTGATGTACAAGGCCATGTCCAATCCGGAATTAATGGACATGCTCCACCTCAGAAAATCCAAATCCACCAGAGCCACAAGAGTGAGAGATTTGAACCTCAACACAGAAATAAATAGGACGTGCTGGAGGGACAGATTCATAACCCAGAGGCTCCCTACACTCTGGAACAGAATCCCAGTCCATGTTAGGCAGAGCCCCTCACTGACTCTCTTCAAGAGAAATCTTGATGAGTGGATGGGAGATCGTAGGTTTACCCCGGGGGGTCACTTCTGTGTCACTACTAGACAGAGGCACAGTAAACTAAACCCTAAATGGGCATAGTATTCTCATTCCAAGGGGTGGTGAAAGCCACACACACTCAGGCTAGGCTTATAAATGCCCTAGGGCAGATAGCCTAGTATGAACCTATGAACCTATGAACATCATGCCTGGATGTGCCTTTGCAACTTTGTGGACCCCTTTAAGTCCTCCTTCTTGAATTATTCAATAGAAGTCTCTTCACTATTCAGCCCTAAAGTTAAAGCCACATTGGCCAGGTGCGAGCAAGATGGTAAGACCCTTTTTGCCATGGGTGTACATTTCTCCACTCATCAATGTTCCTACTCTAGAATCCAGAAGAGTGGAAAGATGTGGCACAAAAAATCACAGGGTCTTTTTCGTGATGCATATGGTGAGTATACCCCTAGAGACACAGGGGTAACTCAAATGGAAGATGCCCCTTTAGGGGCAGGGGAGGTCCATGTAACCAGGACTCCAGAGATTCGTTCTCCGGACAGCCCTATCAGCGCTCCTGAAGAGCGGCCCGATTGCTTTCCTCTGGAAGCAGTTAGGGGACATTATTCCTTGTACCATTCTGCCTGGCAAACAATATCAACAGATGCATGGGTACAATGGATTATCACCAGAAGATATCACATCCCTTTCAACTTCTACCCCACACCCCTCCTTCCCGAATCCCCAATGTTCCACCCAGTCAAAGAGAAGCAGCAGCACTAGAGATTCAACAGCTGCTCCAAAAAAGAGTCATTCAACCAGTCCTAACAGACTAAATAGGATCTGGATTTTACTCAAGATTTTTTTTAGTTCCATAAAAGACAGGGAACTGGAGACCAATCCTAGATCTCAGCATATTAAACAAATTTGTCAAACAAGAGACATTCCAGATGGTCACGGTTCAGTCTATCCTCCCCTTACTGGAGAAAGATGATTGGATGTGCTAAATAGATCTTCAGGATGCGTATTACCATATAAAAATGAACAAGCACTCCAAAATATACCTCTGCTTCCATCTAGGGGCCAATCATTTTCAATTCCAAGTGCTGCCCTTTGGACTCTACAACCCCCAGAGTGTTCACAAAATGTATTGCAGTAGTAACAGCTCACTTAAGACTTCAAGGATTCTGAGTGTTTTCATATCTGAATGATTGGCTCCTCACTGTCCCCACCAAGCGTCTACTGGAAGAGACCCTTATGTATACCCCGAAAATAGCTCAACACCTGGGAATATCAATAAACTGGAAGAAGTGCAAACTAACTCCATTAAAATCTCTAGAATTCATAGGTCTAGTCCTAGACACGAAAAATTGACTAGCATCTTTATCAGATCACAGGCTCCAAAGGATAAGATCCCAAGTTCGAATGATACTCTGTCAAGTCCTATCCCCGGGCCAATCAGTACTTCAACTTCTAGGTTCTATAGCAACGTAAATCACTATAATACCTCTGACAAGGTTCTACATGAGGCTTTTGCCATGGTTACTGCTAACCGAGTGGTCCCCCTTACTACACCCTTTGTCCTTCCAGATCAGAATAACTCAGAGATGCATACAGGACTTAATGTGGTGGATGAAGCCAGCCAGATGACAATGATCTTGCCCCTTTTGCCCCCATCAGCCCAAGGCCATGGTAACCATGGATGCTTCCCTGATGGGGTGGGGGGCTATATCACAGAAAGGCAGTCCAAGGCAGCTGATCAGAGACAGAGGCCTGATTGCATATCAGTGTCCTGGAACTGAGGGCGGTGCTTCTAGAGTGGCAAGCATTTCATTCCATCCTTCCATCTGGGACCATTGCAATTCAATCAGACAGCATATCAGTGGTCTGGTACATCAACAAGCAAGAGGGAACCAAATCCTACCCTCTATTTCAAGAAGCCATGAGAATTTGGTAATGGGCAATAGCTTCCAACTGCTTTCTGATAGCAACGCACATTCCCAGGAGCTCCAACGTGATTGCTGACAAACTGAGCAGATGCATTCTTCAGCCTCACGAGTGGTACCTCAGTCCTCTGATGGCGGTAAAAATTTTCAACCCTGAGGCCAGCCTTGCTGCGACCTATTCACCTTCCCAATAAACCACAAAAGCAGCAACTATTTTGCCCTAATCCCTCCATAGGGGGAGTCACCAAGGGATGGTCTGGTTCATGACTGTCCCTCAGGTCTTCTATATGCCTTCCGCCTCTCCCCCTCATCTCACAATTCTTTGAAGAAAGCCCTTCGGTTGAGAAACAGAATAATTCTCATTGCCCCATATTGGCCTTGACAAGTTTGGTTCCTCTTTCTTTGGCCTCACCTCCTAGATCAACCTTGGATTCTAGATCCCTCCCCAGAGTTAATCTCACACCCACAAGGATTGATTCACCTGAACATCCCCAGTCTCAAGCTGACAGCTTGGTTCCTCCACTTCCAGTGATTGTCAAGCAGAGTAACCTCACCTCTCCAGTGTGTAATATTCTTATGGCTTCTCATAAACTATCCACCAGGGGGACTTATCTCAGCAAATGTAAAAGATTCCTCATATGGATACAGAAAATGAATTTAGGCCCTTTTACAGCCCTTATTTCTGTGATTCTTGAATACCTAGCAAACCTTCTTGATTCAGGACCTGCAGCCTCAACTATTCAAGTACACTTAGCTGCCATTTCGGATTTTCATAATGGATTCCAAGAATCTTCCCTTATGTCCCATAGACTCTGCAAGATGTTCTAAAAGGGTGTTATCCATATTAGACCTCCTTTCAGAGAACCAATACAACCTTGGGATCTCTCATTAGTATTGCAATCTCTAACAGGACCTCCCTTTGAACCTGCCTCAAATTGTGACCTAAAGTTCCTAGCATGGAAATCATTATTTTTGATAGCCATCACGTCAGCCAGACGCATATCAGAGCTTCAAGCCTTGTGCATCAACTCCCCTACATGACTTTTCATAAAGACAGAGTATCACTCTGAACTAACCCATCTTTCTTGCCCAAGGTCATTTCAGAATTATCGATTAACCAGACAATTGACCTACCAATATTTTTTCCTACCTACTCTAATGGAAGGGAGTATTGTCTTCACTCATTAAATGTGCATAGACAACTACGTTTTTATCTAGACAGAACAAAACCTTTTCGGAAAACAGACCAATTATCTGTAGCCTTTTCAGGATCCAGAATGGGGTGTCCTGCCTCAAAAGTTACTTTAGACAAATGGTTGATAAATTGCATCATGTTCATTTATGACAAAAGTAATATCTCTCTGCCCCATAGAGTCAGAGCCCATTCTAGCAGATCAGTAGCCATTTATGTGGCTTTTCATGCAAGAGCCTCCTTGAATGCCATTTGTGCAGCCGCAACTTGGGCCAACCGTCATAACTTTATCACTCACTACAAATTGGATTTGGCCTCCAGGGGAAGAGTAGCAATGGTGCTCAGGAACATCCTTCCATAAGGGCCTCCCGGGAACAAATGTAGCTGGGGACTTTGTCCCAATGGTAAGGAATGAATGAAGATTAACAACATCAGATAAAGAAGTTATGTCTTACCATAACGTTCCATCTGTGTTGATGATATTCATTCATTCATTACTTCCCACCCGCCTTCCCTCCAAAGGCTCCTGGGGGATCGCATTGGGTCCCATGGCTGTTCAGTAGTTTTATTCTGACCAGAGATAGTCTCTGCTTTACTGATATCTGGCAAACTCGATCTGAGGTAACAGGGAAGCGGGCACTGTGGGTAAAATCTTAGCTCAAGAGTTTAGGGCTGGCGCGAGCTTGGTAAAAGCTGGCTCAGTTCCGAGGAAAGAACCGATTCCCAACGGTAATGAATGAATGATCAACAACACAGATGGAACATTATGGTAAGACAGAACTTTTTTTTCATCCGGACATTCCTGTGATAATAGAGGAATGCCCATCTGACTTATCTTCTCATACTTCCCGGACCCTTCCTTTCAGGGATGTGAGTAGGTTTCTATCCTGCTTTCTGAACTTCAACCTCTGTTTATTTTTAGAGGAGATCTTTCTACAAGAGATCATGTCTGTTTTTAGCTAATCTTGGGATGAAAAACTCCAAGTCTAGTTTGCAAGGTTCTCTATCATCTTTCTTTTGCATGTCACCTCCCTCCCCCTACATGACTGCAAGTGGAAGAAATGACTGCAGTGCCATCCTTTTGTCTGCGGGGTACTCAGTCAGTGGTATTGTACTGCTAAAACTGCTCCTTCTCAATACACATGGAGCTGCTTGCTGCCCTGCCCTCAGTGGCAGAACCCTTATCTTCCTTTCTCTTGCTGGTGCTTCTCTGTAGAGGAACTCAGCTTTGCCTCTGACCTGATATCCAAGGAACTGTGCAACATGACAATGTCAAGCAGGTAAGTTGAATCTTCATCCTTTCAGGCAAATAGGGATAAAGGTCTGATGTCACCATCACTTTCATAATCATGAGTACAAAGCTTCTACATCTCTGGTAGACCAAAGTAGCATAATCTAGGGCTATTTGTATCCAGTGACCCTGGCATCAGCAGACGAAGGTCACCCACTCTTGTTCTCTTCAGACATGTTTCTTTGTTCAAGAAGCTGAGAATCTTTATAATAAGTTGCATACAGGGGATGGTGGGGGAGTCCTCCTTTTCCTAATGCTGCACATTTGGTGATCCCCTACTGTCACACTGAAGCTGTCTCATTCTTCAAGGGGTCCTGGAAGATATCAGAATATGAAAACCACTGTGTCCTTTCCTTCACTGCCCTTACATGGCCCCAAATACAAAATAATTAGAGTCACCCCTGCACCATTATCTCAGGTCTCACTAACTCTATGTTGATTGGTTGTAAACATTTGAGATTGTGATCAGTAACATAAAATGGGGGATTATTCCCTGTCTCCACACCCTCAGTTGCTATATACACTAACTCTGAGATTGTACTAACTTGCAGAAATTATATAGAGAAATGTATATCAGAGCTGGCTAAAACATGAATATACATTTTCAGCTGCAAGGAGTTAGCCCACAAGCTGCTGGAACATGACTATCTAAAAGATAGCCCCCAAATAATGGAGGTTACACTTCCTGTACCTATATTTCAGGTTATCTGTATTATACTAGTTTTTCCTCTTTCCTTTATGACTCATTTATTCACCTCTATGCAGTCTAGAATTTATAAAGTTCATTTTATTTATACATATCTGAATGTTTTTGGTACTGTAGCAACCTTTTTCATGCTTTCCCAGTGTATTTTTGGATGACTGAGGCATCAACTCTGATTCTGTGGTGCATGAACATAACTTCTACTGATGCAGAACACACTTCCTTTATTTTACCTGCTGACAAATTCAAACCTCCTGACACTGACTGCTAGTCACAAAAAAGAAGGTTCTTCAGTGATTTTTTTTTAATTCTCTGCTGTCTTAATGGCCAGACCTTATACATCAACTGAGAAGGTGGTCTACTATTTCTGATCTCCAAGTAGTTTAAATAACAGCATGAATAAAATCTCAGGTGCTTGTTATTCTGGAATATAGAGCAGGCCAGATGGAGGACTGTAAAAGCATCCAGTGTTACATGTGCTGACCAGTGACTCCCTGTACGAGTAATGGAATTTGACTTTAATCACCCTTTGGTGTTAAAGGAATTGTATATAAATATTCTATTCTCACTTTATGTGCATTCAATGTAGAATGAGAGTTTGAGAAACATTCAACAGCACTTTAGAAGTCAGTTTTTAATAACTTGACACTAGATTTGATAAATAAATTAGATTTTAGGTCAGGTTCACTACAGATGACGTTTTGGCAAGGGTCAACCCCATCTCTCAACTGTCCAGATTTTCACAGAATGTCCATATTTTTGCCTCATAGATATATCTATATAGATATATATATATTTGGTCAGTTCTTCATAAAATTTGTGTTTTTCAGGCAACTTATTGAGGATTGATGTCATTAAATAATGACAGACATCTGAGTTTCATACTTTATATCCTTCAAACATCCATGGAAACACAAAACATTTTATTATAGCAACTTTTCTAAGTTTATAAGAGCAATATTTAAAATTTGTTCCTATTTCTGGACCGTTGCCTCCCATTATTTTTGGCTTTGTCCAGATTTCTTGTGCTCTTTAGTATCTACTATTCTGAAGTACAGGTTAACACAGAAGGTCTTTGGTTAACGAAGTTCGCAGATCACTGCAAACTAGGAGCCATAATAGAAATTCCTAATGATTTGGACATCCTACAAAAGGGCCTCATGGAGAGAGATGCCTGGTGTTAAAGACATGGCCTCAAACTCGATGCCAAAAAGTGCACTGTCATCCCCTTTGGTAAAAATTCTGTACCCATGAGCTACCACATAGGTGGTAGTCTACTTAACACCGAAAGTTTGATAAGAGACCTTGGGACATGTGTGGATAGTAGTCTCTCCTTTGATAATCACATTGCCACAGTAGTCAGGAAATCCTTCTATGTGGCACAACTCATCACAAAAGGTTTCTCATCCAGGAAAAAAGAGGTCATTGTTCCCCTCTACCCATCACTCATTAGATCCATTATAGAGTACAGCACCCTTTTTGGTATGTACCTCACAAGACATCTACAACAACTGGAAAGGCGGCAGAAATACCTCACAAAGAGGATTACCAGCCTCAAACAGATGCCCTATGCATACCGTCTCAAAAAACTTCAGCTTTACTCCGTCGCATATAACCTACTCAGAGGTGATCTCTGCCTAACATACAAATCTATGTGAAACCCAGAGCTGTTGGACACGCTCCACTTAAAGAAATCCCAATCCCTCCGAGCTACACGCTCTAGGGACCTAAACTTTGTCACCACAATAAACAGAACATGCTAGAGGGATAGATTCCTGTCCCAGTAACTTCCCATACTCTGGAACAAGCTACCTATCTATATCAAACAAAGCTCCTCATTAGCACTCTTCAAGAAAAATCTTGATGATTGGATGGGAAATAGGAAATTCACCCCGGGGATCATTTCTGTGGCTCTGCTCGGCAGGGGCACAGGAAAATAATTTTCTTGGGTGGTGAAAGCCAGGGTACCTTTTTGGCTAGGCTTATATAGGCCCTAGGGCCAGTAGCCTAGTACGTACCTATGAACCTAAGAGGTTGAGAAGTATGAGGTCAACTGCAAAATGCAGTTCAGTAAAACTGGATTCACCAAACGTGTTTCACCTAAAAGTTCCAACATACAGACTGTTGTCTGACTCCCTTGCAGAAGACACCTTTGTATCCTCAACTATATAGAACATACCCTGAGGTCATGACACCTCAGGGAAGATTACATTTTCATACAAGATGATTTTTGTGTGTAACTTACTTTTACTACCCCCCGACAGGGCTGCACATGTGTGAGTGTGGGTGTCACTTGATTAATGGGAAGACTAACTTGGATATTTGCATTTTTTTAATAAAACTGCAAAGTTTCACTAGTGCCAATTTAATGCAAGCTAACACCTGTTATTGCAGCAACTTTCTGAGTTTATAAGAGTGAGGTTTAAAATACGCCCCTACTTCAGAATTCTTCTCCTTCAGAAAATGCATGCTGATACAAAACCCGTTATTTCAGCATCTTCAGAATTCTTGTCCTTCAGAAAATGCATGCTTATACAAAACTATTTCAGCATCTTTTTCTGACTTTCATTTCTTCAGAATATGCACGCTGACACAAAATGTATTATTCCATCAACTTTCCGAGTTTATAAGAGCAATAATTAAAAATCTGCCCCTACTTCAGACATCCTGTCCTCCAAAAAATGCATGCTGAAATATAAAGCCTGTTATGTCAGCCTAGGTAGTAACATAACACCAGTGGGAGGAGATTTGGGCAGGATTTGTTATTGTGTGTGTGTGTGGGGGATACTGTAAGTAAATTACACCTATTTTTGTTTTCTGGGCAGTTCTGTAGAGGTGATTCTGTACATTTGCAGTCTACTCATCACCTGATAGTACAGCAGAGCATGCAATGAACAGAAACACTAAAGGGATTGTAGCACAAAGTACCCAATTCATGTCATACTATTTTTAAATAAGTAATCAAGATCTTCTTATTAAGACTATCCCATGTACCTTCACAACCTGCTACACTGTGATGGGTTATTCCTGGAGGAGTGAAATGGCAAACAGAATCTGATGTTAAAAGTAAGTGATTCCAAAATAATCTCCTGGTGAATCCACTCACTTGTTCAGACTCAGCTAGTCCACAACCTTGGATTCAAGGATGTAAAAGGACCAGTCAGTCTCAGCTGGAAACCCCACATTTAGTTCCCTTCTCATACCTTGAACATTGAGGTTTACATTTTTACATACAAACCTAACATAATAAAAATACCCAAGGGGTATCTTACATACTCCTGGGGTACCCTATGGCACATAGTAGACCTACAAGCACTTTGGGGAAATGCTGCAAAAACTGTAGAGCTGAGGAAATTACCAGGTAAAACCATTAGTTAGCTTTTCCCACATCAACACACACACACACACACACACACACACACACACACACACACACACACACACACACACACATAAATGCTTGTGTGAGTTCTAAGATGGCCGCCAACTAGATAGCACAGACATCTGCTTGCTCCAACTTCTAACTATGAATCTAACGTCATCTAAGGCTACTGCTGCAGCAAAAATCTACAAAAAAGCATATCCTGGGAAATTAAAACTAATATCTTAAATGAGCAAAGCTTATTTTTAACCTCTGAGTTTAAAAATAAGAAATACATACCTTGGATCTGGGAGATGACTAAGCAGTGATTCCTGTAGCTGTGTTGGGGCCTGTAATTAGCAAGCAGCAGCTATAAAGAAGAAAAGAAACAAACTTTCACACAACAAAGAAAAATGGATCAAATGGAAACACACACATCTAAGACAAGGTTATCTCAAATTGCTTCTCCTGAAAAAGAAACTATCACTAAAAGGCAGAAAACTACCAAATCACAAGCTGAAGCTGCAAAGCATCAAATGATACCAAAAAGCGATCAATCTTTTGACATGGAGGAACTAAAAGCAGCCTTGATGCCTCTGCAAACAGAAATACAATCTTTCTCTTCAAAACTTACAGCATTTGGCAACAACTTAGATCAAATAATAACCAGACTGGATAAAAATGAGGCTAGAATACTGAGTAATGAGACAAAGATAGAAGAAATACAGAAAGCTGCTTCCATCACTGAAAACTCAGTCAAAGAAATGCAACAAAAGCTGGTTGATCTTTGAAGTTAGAGCAAGAAGAAATAATGTATTGATCAGAGGCATCCCAGAAAGATATGAACAATCACAACTAACTAATGTGGCAAAAGAAATCTTTGATCTCCTTCTTGACAACAAAGAACTATCTCAAATAATTGTTATTGGAAGAATACACAGAGCTCTGAAAAAATCTCAAACTCTGGATGCCTCCAGACAAATATATGCAAGGATTCTTAATGCTTCACATGCTCGAGCAATAATTCAGGCTGCAAAAAAAAAAACACATAGTATGGAATGGCTGCAAGATAACCTTTGCTCACGATCTGCCTCTACAGTTAAAACAGTTAAGACAAGTCCTATCACCTTACTGCACTTAGTAAGCAAAAATATCAGATTCCAAATGAAATATCCAGCGACTCTGCAATTTCAATATAATGGCTTAAATTATGTAGTAAAAAATATAGAAGAAGCAAAAACGGCTTTTCTCAAAGCCTTTAAAGAACTGCCATGAAGTATTGTGCTTTTACTTCTAAAGAATCCTAACACAATGAATAAATACTTCTATACATCTGTGCCTGCTAAATTGACTTAAACGACAGGTAAAGTACTTAAATTACTTGTTTTCTATCTAAATCCATTGCTTTTTGTTTGGGCATTCTAATTCAGTTCAAACAGTATCTCCATGCCATTCCAAACAAACTACAATGCCCATAATCCTTTGCAACCATGAATCATGAAGATTAAGCATAAGTGAGGTCAAAGGAACAACTATGGCATCCATCTAAGCCCAAATAATGCCAAAAACCTGCATTTGCAATTAAAAACAAAAGCAAGGCTCTCACATTTCAGAAAGCCTTTGGATTTGGATTTTCCTGATTAAGAAAGTGAAGAATCTCGTGCAAATGGCATCCATTGTTATTGCTTCTTTCCTGAATATATACAAGCTGGACTAAAAATAATCTTCTGGGTCAGATGCTGAAGCAGTTGCTGCAGCTGCATACAATAACTAGTCCTTATTAGGAAAGCAAAGTAATGTAGTTGGGTCTGTTTTGTTTCATCTACTGTTCATACATGTTTTCTTTAGCTTTCAAATAAGTTGTTGTGTCTTGTGGCTTTTCCCAGTTAGGGATTGCTATAGCGGAACTCCAGTCCGCTAATGATTGGCAGTAGATTTTTTTTTACGTGCCGAGTTGCCAGCCCTGACACACAACTTTCAATGAAGGTACGCCCATTCACACATGTCTCCACACAGAAGACACTCTAGCTGAGAATCGAACCAGACAACGTCTTACTGTGAGGCAACAATGCTACCGCAGCACCACCACCACTTTCAAATAAGTATGCATCAAAAATGTAAGCATACCAACTTTGAACAGCAGAGACTATGAAAGACTTTTTGATACTGTTTTGTCTGATCACAAAGCTGAATCGTGATGTATATGTGCTTGATTCATATATAACAAATGGATAATCAGGACTATAATTGTTCTTAGCTGTACATACAGACCCAACAAGTAAAGAACTGCTGTACACTAAAAAGGACTGTATTTGAATTATAAAAATAAGGAACATGAAAACAGTGACTGATAAACTATAATAAGTTAAATTCAGTTGTACATGTATCTATGGGTGAACATAATAGAAAAGCTACAGTTTGTTTTGAATTGTAATATGTTTAGATTGCCTATTAAGTTAGATATCTAAATCTCAGTTAAAAGCAATTTTAAAAATGCTCAGCTTAATTACCTTTAATTAAAGTAAGGGTTAGCAATCATATCTCTTACATATGCTTTGGCTGAGCAAGCTATGTGTGTTGTTGTTTCTTGTTGCTGGGACTTAGAATCACAGAAATTTTATGTATTATAGTTGTGAATGTTCTTTTTAGCTCTCTTTCAGTTAGTAGGCTAGCATGGATATGCATGGGGGGGGAGTCTGAAAGGGAGTGATGTCACACACATATTCATACCATTGAACTGTATCAAAAATTCTAATAACTTTGAAAGGTCAATTTGTCCCTATATACTTCCATTACTTCTGAAAGTCAGTATTCTGTGTATTGTAGTTTTATGATACTTTCTGTGGATTCATGGAATGTAAAGGGCTTACAAAATAAGAAAAAGAAGAATCTATTAATGCATTTCATTTTTAAATCTAAGGCAGAGATAACTTTCATTCAAGAAATGCATATGTTGAAAGAACAATGGGAGAAAGATACAAAAAAAAATGGGTGAAACATATTGTTGCTGCTGGTGACAGTACGGCTTCTAGGGGAGTTGCTGTAGCAGTTAAAAAGTCTTTTGATGGCACCATAATGAAGGGTAGTTATCACCCAAAAGGCAGATGGTATTATTTTACTTGTGAACTGCTGCCGTTTAAAAAACCTTTCTTAGTCCTAAATGTTTATGCTCCATGTTTGCATCAAGTAACCTATCTATATGCGATATATAGAATATTAGAGAACTTTCCTAATTATCTCTATATCATAGGTGGTGACTGGAATATGATAATTAATCCAGAACTTGATAGGACAAATAAGGATAATAAGTAACCTATTCAGCTCACTACACTAATAGCTAAAATAATGGAAGACTTTAAGTTAGCTGACCCATTTGAAAACCATAGGAATAATACAGCTGCTAGTAGATTCACTTATTATTCACCGTACCACAAGTCTTGGTCTAGAATAGATATATTTTTAATCTCTGAAGTTCTATTAAATAATACAGTCACCTATAATAGTGAACCTAGAACAATATCAAATCATGCAAAAATAAACATTACAATAAAGTTGGGGAGCTCAATGCAAAGACTCCAGACAGTTATGAACTGGACATTAAATACTAACTTATTAAATAATAAAGACGTTTCACAGGATATCATTGACATTCTCACCCAAGCTAAAAATAACCTAGAAGTAACAGATATACCATACGACATTCAATGGCAAGAAACAAAAGTCACTATTAGGGGAATATTAATGCAAAAATCTGCTTTCTATAAAAAAATTAAACCTGAAAAAAGTCAGAATAGAATCAAAATTAAAAAAACATAGAGTTAGAATTACAAATTATTCATTCTCCAGCACTTGAAAGTCAAATGGTTACACTACAGGGACAATTACGGGAAAGTCAAACACAACAGTTCTCAATCAGTGAAATTAAACTCCTTCACAAATATGCCGAATGGGCTCAATTACCCTCAAAAGTGCTGGCAAGAATCATAAACATAAAAAACCCTACCAAAATAAAGCAATTAAACTATAATAACAAATCCCTAGATACATACAATGAGATTGTAGTGGCCTTTGAAGAGATGTATCAAAACCTATATGGCCCTCAGGACCAGTTTAATGAATCATTATTTCATCACTTTACTGAAGAGTTACAATTTCCAGTGCTGAATGAAGCAGAAACAAATAACCTCAAAGCTCCCTTAAATGTAGAGGAAATTATTGCTGCTGTAAATAGGTTGAAACCAGGCAAATTACCAGGGTCAGATGGCTATGTGGCGGAATTTTACAAGACTTTCAAAAAACAATTAGCTCCAATATTACTGAAAGTATACAGATACATAATAAAGTATGGTACCAAAGACTTGTATATCAATAACTCAAAAGCTATATTCATACCAAAACCCAAGTCTGAAGCATCAAATACAAATAATTGCAGCCTGATAGCACTCATAAATATTGATATCAAAATTCTTTCTACAGTCCTAGCCAGTAGAATCAAAAAAATCTTACCTCTCATCATATCTTCTGAACAACTAGGTTTTATGAAGAACAGATAAATATGTGACAATACACTCACCATTGATTCAATCATTAGTTTAAAAGTGAATGATAAATGCCCTAGCTATGCACTCTCAGTAGATGCAACCAAAGCTTTTGACAAGGTAAAGTTTGATTTTTTATTAAAGATACTCAAGAAATTTAGCATCCCTGAAGACTATATAAACATGGTTAGGGCTTTATACAATAATGCCACAACACTATTTATAAATAAAAAGCAATCAAAACCTATTTAAATTGTGAATGGTACAAAGCAAGGATGCCCACTATCACCATGTCTGTTCAATATATACATAGAACCTCTACTTCTTAAAATATCACAAAGAACTTAACACCATCTTATGAATATTTCAAAAATCCCAGTAACGTATACAGCTTTTGCTAATGATTTAAACATCTATTTTGAATTCCCAAATACAGATTTGAATAAGATATTAAACTCAATTGAAAAATTCTCAAAAATATCCAATTATGCTATTAACCCAAAAAAATCAGTCATATTTCCTCTGACTACTCTAGGACATAAAGAATTATTTTCCCCCGAAACTGAAAAAAAAGTAAGTTATAATCTTAAATATCTGGGTATCATGTTCACTCACCCCCAATCTGATATGACTAAAAACAATTTGCTCAAAACCTGGACTACTATCACTGAGGACACTAAGAGATGGTTAAATCTCACTCTATCTCCACTATATAAGCTGGCTGTAGTTAAAATGAATATTCTTCCAAGATTATTGTTTCATTTTAGTGCTATTAATCAAAATATACCCAAAAACTTCTCCAAACTTGAAACACTACTATAGCAATAACCAACGCCTGGGTGTGGGTAATGCTGGATTTACCCATGGTTGGCATGGTTTGGTCACGCAGGCAAAGCCCGAGTGGCCAAACAAAGCCAACCGTGGGTAAATCCAGCATTACCCACACCCATAAGTGGGTTATTGCTATTATACAATGACATTATTTAAGAAAAAAAATAATTACTTTTCTTAAATAATGGCATTGTATAATGCCTCCTTGCTGCCCTTCCACAGCTGTCTGGTATTCTGCGTCCGTTCTGATGTACTGCGCATGCGTATGCCTACTCAGTAGATCAGAACTGTGGGCAAAAGCAACGGAGAAAGCAAGATCTCCGGTGCTTTTTACAAACTGTTTTCACTATGTTAAATGGGTTTGACATAGTGAGACAGCTTTAAAAAAAGCAACGGAGAATCTCCGTTGCTTTTTTTAAAGCTGTCTCGGTATGTTAAACCCATTTAACATACCGAGACAGTTTTGAAAAAAGCAACGGAGAAAGCAAGATCTCCGTTGCTTTTTCAAACTGTCTCGCTATGTTAAAGGAGTTTAACATAGCGAGAGTTTAAAAAAGCAACGGAGAATCTCCGTTGCTTTTTTTAAAGCTGTCTCGCTATGTTAAACTCGTTTAACATAGCGAAACAGTGTGAAAAAAGAGTTATAGTAATGGAAAAAGTCTGGGCGACCGGACCTTTTTTCATTACTATAACTCTGATTTACTACAAGCTGACCAATCAGCATGCATGTTTTTGAATATTTAATGGGGGGGTTGTTGTATAATAGGAAAATTTATTTGGCATCCAAAAAATACAAGAGTAAAATATTCTAGAGTAACATTATCCAAAAAAAAGGGGGGCTAGGTCTACCTGAATTCCAAACATACTATAACATTATAAATGCTAGTCGAATTATACAAATAAATTTTGAACCATTCAACAAAGCATGGTATTCACTATGGATTAAAATATACTATAATCATCTAACCTCATATAATTTAAATCCAAAAGCAGTACCCTTTTTGAATTCTAAGACATTAAAGCATTTTAAGGTCCACCCCATAATCATAAGAAACACACTAATATTTCAAAATCTGGTATCCTCCCAAAATCTTAAAGATACTTTGGTACCTGGACAACCAATACACCTTAACCCTAATATTAAACTAAATAATACTATGATAAACCTGAGTCAGTACCCCAAAATCAAAAACATCACCGTATGGGATCTCTATCAGGTCAAAAGCCTTTCAATTGAAAACATTAGACAAAGATTTGAAGTAGATAAAAGTTATAACACCATAATCAACCAATTAACATACCTGATTAACACAATTACTATGAATGTTAAAATAGATAACCAAGACATGCAGCTATATCAACAAATTATTAACCTGTCACTTTTGAGATCTAAACTGTTATCAAATACCTATGGATTAATAACAACAATTAAATATCAAGATGCACTTCTCTATTCAAAATTTTGGGAAGAGAAAAATAATAAGATCACCGTTGAACAAAAATCTGCTGCAATTGAGCTTACTTTGAAACTAACCCCCTCAAAAAACGAATTTACACCCAAATTATGATTAATAACAATGCTTATCGCACATGACTTTTTCTAAGTAAAATTAATCCCTCACATTCTCCTTATTGCACCATATGCCAAAACAGCATTGCAGACACTCTTCATATTTTCTGGAGCTGCAAGAATGTTTACAAATTATGGTGTTCGTTAAGAGCCAGGTTAGAAAAAAGGGATACACTAAATCTACCCTGTCATGGGAAATGGCAATTTTACGTGTCTTGCCTACCAATTTTTCCTATGAAAATAAACACATCATAGTCACACTGTGTGCAATGACGAAATCATATATAGCCCAAAATTGGTTAGATAGAAGTAAAATCACATGGGAAGAATTCAAAGGAATGGCTATCAAGTACTTATTAGCCAGTAAACTAATTACAAGACGCAAAAACAAAAAACTATCCTACTATCAGAAACACTGGAGAACACTTATAGAAATTTTAAGTTAAAACTGATTTATGAACAAGGGACTACAACATCAGTATTATTGTATGTAAATAAGGGAAACTAAAGATATTTAGTGTTGTAAAATGTTTATCCACAACAGCAATGGACAGGTCATGGTAATACATATAAGATGAACATTCAAGGTGACATCAATGTATATAATGTATATAGTTACTACAAGATATAACGTAAGTCAGGTAGGCTAGAATGTCTTGATGCAAGTGTTTTAATATCAGATTTCAATATGTTGTATATTATCTCTGTGTAGTTCTCTATATTATAGCTCAGTATGAACAGCTTGATTGTTAGTTAATTTTGCATATTGTTAGTTTAACACTGATGGTTCATGTTATATATACTTTATAAGGATTACTGCAACTTGATATTCCTAGTACCTGTTCTTACATATTTCTGTGATATTCTTATCTTGTATTAAAGTAATACGAAAAAATGCAATAAAAATATATTTGAAAAAAAAATAAATGTGTGTGTATGTGTGTACACACACACACACACACACACACACACACACACACACACACACACACGCACACACACACACGCACACGCTTCAGCTTGCTCGCTTGCTCACTCTCCCTCTCTCTCTTTCTCTGTATCTCTATGGGTTGGTATGTCATAGAACTACAGAAAGACAGCATAGCTGTATAACTATGCATTCTGAGTTCATATTCCATGACTCAAGGATAACTGTTACTCCCCCAGTTAGGTTTCCATAATCTTGGTTATAACTGTTACTCCCCCAATTAGGGTGCCATAATCTTGGATCTGATGTTGTTAATCTTCATTCATTCCTTATTGTTGGGAATCAGTTCCATCCTCGGAACCAAGCCAGCCTTTTACCAAACTCATGCCAGTCCTAAACTCTGGAGCTAAGGTTTTATCAACAATGCCCTCTTCCCTGTTGCTTCAGATCTCGTTTGCCACATTGCCATAAAGCCGTGCGAAGCCCAGCTCTCGATAAGCTAAGTGTTTAAACTTATATTATTACTGTTCTTTTTTTAATTTTCTTGCCTTTTCCTGCCTATACCTTTCTGTTAGTCCTATCGCACTTCCCACTGCCCTCCCTGTCTTTTTTAAAACTCCCTTTCCCTCTTTTTACCCTTTGTGGTACTCTTCCTTACCATCTTTGGTAATCTCTCATCTTACCTTATTAGGTATCTTCTGGTATACCATCATTGGTATTTTCTCTTCTCCTTAAAAACTTTTCTTCAAAAAAAAAAAAAAGTGTTTCCTCATTTTTCATGTATGTGTGTACATGTGTGTTTCAAGCAGTGCGACCAATGTGGCCGTAAATTACCACAATCAGATACCCATGACCTATGCATTTACTGTTTGGAGGTCCCGCATCTTTCTGGCCAACTGCCTTGCGGGATTTGTAAGAATTTCTCTTCGAGAACTCTCAATGAATGTAAAAAATAAGTTGATTTTAAAAGGCCTCCTCAAAACTCCCTTTTCAGAGGCTATCTCTAGGATGGAGGGTTCATCCCCTCCTAGTAAACATCCCAAGATATTATTCCATTCCATCTTCTCCCGCTGGAGACCAAAAAGAACATAAGGCAAAGATACCAAAAATGACTGAATCTATTAAATTGTATCTGACAGTTCCATCTCCTTCAGCCACGTCCTCGGCACCGTCATCCTGATTTCTACCTCAATGCCGAAGACTATTGCTTTGGTGCTGACCTTAGCAGTCACTGAACTGATCTCGGTACTGACCTCATCGGTGCATTTATGGCACCGACACTCTCCGCACCATTTACTGCTTCGGAACCATTGTTGGTTCCTCTCGAAACTAAATTGGATTTTCCGATACATACTAATGCACTACAGCAGCCAGAACCATGTACTCAACCTCAATAGACCCTTTTCTGGGGTATCAGTATACCCCTTTTTAGAAAGGCCTGAATCACCATCAGGAATGTCCATGCATTCCACTAGGAGCCTTTCAGAATTAGATGTAGTGCACCTTGTCAATCAGCTGCTGATGGGCAGAGGGATCTCCACCCCAGCTAAGGTTACACTCCCTATTGGTGGTAGCAATATTTCTCCACAGACTCCAGGTTATTCTCCTCCTTCAACATCTGTGCAAGTTTTGAAGCCCCCTGATCTGACATCTTCTTTGACGCCCACTGCTTCAGCTACACTGGTGGATCTCACTGTGGTATCGGAGCTGTCCCTTTGGCTTTTGGTGCATTCGGCACCGAGTCTCTGTCTGGATCGTGGCTGCCCCATTGGCACCAGAATTCATGGCTGGGCACCGATTTTTTCTACGGCGCCATTCATGGTTCCAGAAGTCCTCTCAGTGCATAGCCCTCCTGACACTCCTTGTCTGGTGGCTGGTTCATCGGAGCAGGGTGTGACCCCAGTTCTGAGGCTGTCCTGCTCGGTTTTGGGCTCCCATCCCTCTTCAGGCAGGCCGGCTTTCCAGGCAATGGAGAGGACCCTTGCCTCAATAGGTAAGCCTTTGGTGTTGGAACCATTACCCTTCTCTCGCTCTGAGCCACAGCTGACTCAAGCCACTATCATGTGACACCAGGCACAAGAGCCTCAGGACACCCTGCCCCAGGCTGCTGTTTCTTCAGAGTCTTTCCCAGAAGGTCCTACTGAGGAAGTACACTGTAAGAAATCATGCAAGAGGAAGCATGTAGACTCACCTAAAGAGTCTTTAATGAAGACATGGCTTACGATGAAGGGCAAGGATACCCACAGTCACCTCTTGATGAGGTCTCCTTTAGAGACATTCTAGAAATATTGAAACAGAGGGGTGGCGGGAAGCCTTCCAACCCTTCCTCCAAGGAGTCCAAGTTCCAGCAGGCTTTTTATGCTTGGCCCCCTACCTCCTGGGTGACCCCACCTGCATTCAAGCTTGTCCAGCTAGTTGTGCAGCATGCTTGAAAAGTCCTGACACCATTGAATCAATCCCATGGAGACCAGACAAAATCTTATCACCTCCTGACTCCTTGAAGGCTTAGTACAAACCGAGGCGCCACAGTGTTTTGCAATAAAATGGGATATACTTGACTATGAGTTGTTTCTTTATAACATCTACTCAGCGTTTGTTGTATATTAAAATGTTATCACTCCCTGAGCAACACCCCCATTGGTCAAAGGCTCTTCCAGTAGACGCCATGGTGGTGGTGGCTGCTACCAGAAAAGAACTGGCTGAGGAGAGCCAGACTGTTCACCTACCTAACAAGGAGTCTTGTGCAGTGGACAGACTAGGGAAGCAAGTGTTTACTTCATCGACCTTCACAGTTAGGTCTTTGAACTGTTTGGCCCACATCAGCAGGCTCCAGTGAGACTTGATTACTGAACTCTCCAAAACCTTAACCGAAGCTGTATCTGATGAAATTCGTGACATGGTTGCCTCACAACTAGCTACCCTTGAATCCATTTCCAACTTCCCCATGCATCTGATCTCTCATGCCATGGAAGGAGCTGCCAGAGCAGCAGGTTCAGGCATTGTCATGAGATGTCATGCCTGGATGCACCTTTGCGACTTTGTGGACCCCTTAAAGTCCTCCTTCCTGAATGCTCCAATAGAAGCCTCTTCACTATTCAGCCCTAAAGTTAAAGACACATTGGTCAGGTGAGAGCAAGGCGGCAAGACCCTTTCTGCCTTGGTTGTACATTACTCCACTCCTCAATGTTCCTACTCTAGAAACCAGAGGAGTGGAAAGATGTAGCAGAAAAAAATCACAGGGTTCTTTTCATGACACACATGGCAAGTATACCCCTAGAGGCACAGGGGGTAACTCAAATGGAAGGCGCCCCTTTAGGAGCAGGGGAGGTCTGAGTAACCAGGGCTCCAGAGATTCATTCTCTGGACAGCCCTATCAGCACTCCTGAAGCACGGCCAATTGCTCTCCTCTGGAAGCAGTCAAGGGATATTTTTCCTTGTACCATTCTGCCTGGCAAACAATATCAATAGATGCATGGGTACAATGGATTATCACCAGAGGATATCACATCCCTTTCAGCCTCTACCCCACCCCTCCTTCCCAAATCCCTGACATTCCACCCAGTCAAAGGGAAGCAGCAGCACTAGAGATTCAACAGCTGCTCCAAAAAAAGAGTCATCCAACCAGTCCCACCAGACCAAATACAATCCAGATTTTACTCAACATTCTTTTTAGTGCCAAAAGAGACAGGACTGGAGACCAATCCAAGATCTCAGCATATTAAACAAATGTCAAACAAGAGAAATTTCGGATGGTCATAGTTCAGTCTATCCTCCCTTGACTGGAGAAAGATGATTGGATGTACTGAATAGATCTTCAGGATGTGTATTACCATATAAAAATGGACAAGTGCTCCAGAAGATACCTCCGTTTCCATCTAGTGCCAATCATTTTCAATTCCGAGTGCTGCCCTTTGGACTCTCTACAACTCCCAGAGTGCTCACCAAGTGTATGGCAGTAGTGACAGTGGGTCTATATTAGATCACCGAACACTTAAAATCGACCCTATGAAAATGAAAGCTTACAATATCAAACTGTCAGAACAGTGATTATTTTTCCTTAGGGAAAAAAATCACTGTTCTAACAAAAAAAAAAAACAAAAAAAAACTTTAAACATTACATTAAGTGGGGGGCTTCACCCCTCACACCCACCCTACTTAAATATACCAACTCCAAAACCTCACTACAGTGCCAAAAACAGCAAAGTAACAAAGCGGCCAAGCAAATTCTTAAACCAGGGAAAGAATTAGCTTAAAAGTCGCTTCGATATTTTGCCATTTCAGGCTTTTGAGTTCAACCAAGACGCATTCAAAAGAATGCATCTTCGGTCTTCTAATAAGGAACCATAACAGCTCATTTGAGACTTCAAGGATTCTGAGTGTTTCCATATCTGGATGATTGGATCCTCAGCACCCCCACCAAGCATCTACTGGAAGAGACCCTTATGTATACTCTGAAAATAGCTCAACACCTGGGAATATCAATAAACTGGAAGAAGTGCAAATTAACTCCATCATAATCTCTAGAATTCATAGGTCTAGTCCTAGACACAAAAAATTGCCTAGCATCTTTACCAGATCACAGGCTCCAAAGGATAAGATCACAAGTTCAAATGATACTCTGTCAAGTCCTATCCCTGGCCCAATCAGTACTTCAACTTCTAGGTTCTATGGCAGCGTCAGTCACTATAGTACCTCTGGCAAGGGTCTACATAAGGCTTCTGCAAGGGTTACTGCTAAACCAGTGGCCCCCTTATGACACCCTTTGTCCTTCCAGATCTGATTAACTCAGAGATGCAAACAGGACTTAATGTGGTGGATGAAGCCAGTCGGACGACAATGGTCTCGCCCCTTTTGCCCCCATCTGCCCAAGGTCATGGTAACCAGGGATGCTTCCCTGATGGTGTGGGGGAGCTATATCAGGAAAGACAGTCAAAGGCACCTGGTCAGAGATAGAGGCCCGATTGCATATCAATGTCCTGGAACTGAGGGTGGTGCTTCTAGTGCTGCAAGCATTTCTTTCCATCCTTCTGTCTGGGACCATTGCAATTCAATCAGACAACATGTCAGTGGTCTTGTACATCAACAAGCAAGGGGGAACCAAATCCTACCATCTATGTCAAGAAACCATGAGAATTTGCCAATGGGTGATAGCTTCCAACCACTTTCTGATAGCAATGCACATTCCCAGGAGCTCCAACGTGATTGTGGACAAACTGAACAAATACATTCTTCAGCCTCACAAGTGGTCCCTCAATCCTCTGATGGCCATGGAAATTTTCAACCGCTATGGCCAGCCTTGC
Organism: Protopterus annectens; assembly: GCF_019279795.1. Classification (NCBI taxonomy): domain Eukaryota; kingdom Metazoa; phylum Chordata; order Ceratodontiformes; family Protopteridae; genus Protopterus; species Protopterus annectens. The sequence continues at coordinate 130,955,595 of NC_056738.1, forward strand.
TGCAACTATTCACCTCACCAATAAACCACAAATGCAGCAACTATTTTGCACTAATCCCCTTGCAGGGGAAGTCACCATTGGATGGATGCTCTGGCTCACAATTGCCCCTCGGGTCTTCTATATGCCTTCCCCCCTCTCCCCATCATCTTGCAATTGTTGAAGAAAGCCCTTCAGTTGAGAAGCAGAGTAATTCTCATTGCCCTCTATTGGCTTCAACAAGTTTGCTTCCCATTTCTTTGGCCTCACCTCATGGATCAACCATGGATTCTAGATCCCTCCCCAGAGTTGATCTCACACCTGCAAGCAATGATTCACCCAAACATTCCCAGTCTCAAGCTGACAGCTTGGTTCCTCCACTTCCAGTGACTATCAGGCAGAGTAACCTCACCTCCCCAATGCATAATATTTTTATGGCTTCTCATAAACCATCCACCAGAGGGACTTATCTCAGCAAATGGAAAATACTCCTCATATGGATACAGAAAAGGAATTTAGGCCCTTTTACAGCCCCTATTTCTGTGATTCTTGAATACATAGCAAAGCTTCTTGATTCAGGGCCTGCAGCATCAACTATTTGAGTACACTTAGCTGCCATTTCGGATTTTCATAATGGATTCCAATAATCTTCCTTTATGTCCCACAGACTCTGCAAGATGTCATAAAAAGGTGTGATCCATATTAGACCTCCTTTCAGAGAACCAATAGAACCTTGGGATTTCTCATTAGTATTGCAATCTCTAACAGGACCTCCATTTGAACCTGCCTCAAATTTTGACCTAAAGTTCCTATCATGGAAATCACTATTTTTGATAGCCATCACGTCAGCCAGATGCTTATCAGGGCTTCAAGCCTTGTGCATCAAACTTCCCTACATGACTTTTATTAAAGACAGAGTACCACTCCGAACTAACCCATCTTTCTTGCCTAAGGTAATTTCAGAATTATCGATTAACGAGACAACTGACCTATCAATATTTTTTCCTACCTACTCTAATAGAAGGGAGTATTGTCTTCACTCAGTAGATGTGCATAGATAACTAAGTTTTTATCTAAACAAAACAAAACCTTTTCAGAAAACAGACCAATTATTTGTAGCCTTTTCAGGATCCAGAATGGGGTGTCTGTCTCAAAAGTTACTTTAGCTAAATGGTTGAGAAACTGCATCATGTTCATTTATGACAAAAGTAATATCTCTATGCCCTGTTGAGTCAGAGCCCATTCTACCAGATCAGTAGCCACTTCTGCAGCTTTTCATGCAAGAGCCTCCTTGAATGACATTTGTGCAGCCGCAACTTGGGCCAACCCTCATACCTTCATCACTCACTACAAATTGGATTTGGCCTCCAGGGGAACAGCATGCTTCGGTTCAATGGGGCTCAGGAACATCCTTCCATAAGGGCCTTTGTCCCAATGGTAAAGAATGAATGAAGATTAACAACATCAGATAAAGAAGTTATGTCTTAACATAACATTCCATCTGTGTTATTGATCTCCATTCATTCATTACTCCCCCCTTCCTTCCCCCTCCAAAGGCTCCTGGAGGTTGCATTGCATTCTGTGGCTGTTCAATAGATTTATTCTGAAAAGAGACAGCCTCTGCTTTACTGATAACTAGCAAACTTGATCTGAGGTAACAGGGAAGATGGCATTATGGGTAAAATCTAAGCTCGAGAGTTTAGGGCTGGTGCGAGCTTGGTAAAAGGCCAGATCAGTTCTGAGGAGGGAACCATTTCCCAATGGTAATAAATGAATGAAGATCAAAAACACAGATGGAACATTATGGTAAGACATAACTTATTTTTTCATCCGGACATTCCTGTGATAATGGAAGAATGCCCATCTGATCTATCTTCTCATACTTTCCGGACCCTTCCTCTCAGGGATGTGAGTAGGTTTATATCCTGCTTTATGAACTTCAGCATCTCAATATTTTTTAGAGGAGATCTTTCTACAAAAGATCATGTCTGTTTTTAGCTAATCTTGGGATGAAAAACTCCAACCCCCGGATTCACGAATCCTCCGTGTAAGACTAAATAAGTCTTACATGGAGGCTGCAGTTGAACGGTATGACGTCAGTGTGCCATGAATATTCATGAAGGCACGCTGACTCAACTGCAGGTCTAACATGGACCGTGCAGGAAAGCAGGGGGCGTGTCCAACTGCCAAGCAGTCTAAAGGTCCACGCCCCCGCAAGTGTCCGAAATGCCAAATGTCAACAAACAAGAGTGAGTCCACTCAAATGTCCATGTACATAACACCACACTCCCTGACATTGTAAACCCCCAGCACAGTTATAAAAAGTAAAACATTTAATTTTTTTTTTCTATTTCCCGATATAGCTGCCCGTATTTGCCCGTGTGTGCGCGGGTGTGCCCATTGCTTAGCTGCAGTTAGAAATCCCGACATGGAAGAGCATAAGAAGGAATGTTTATGCAAATTATGCCATATAGCAATAGCATAATGGTAGAGCGTTTGCACAAAGAGGAGGCATTCATGGTTCGAGTCCCACCACTCCCCTTCCTATTTATGTTCTAAATTAGTATATGAAATAATTCCTGACATATATGATTAAAATTTTACTAAAAAGCATTAAAATGGCCTATGTATCAGTGAACAAAATATATATTTATATAGGATCCTGACATATAATTGCCCACAGTTAAGCAGTGCTTTACCCAGCACAATATAGTTGCCCGCAGTTAAGCAGCACTTTACCCAGTGCAATAGAGTTGCCCATAGCTAAATAGCGCTTTACCCAGCGCAATAGGTTTGCTCGGAGGTGCCTGCCACGCCAACCAGCGCACCGTAGGGCAACGTGGAGCAATGTTGAGCAAAGTTGCTTAAACACAGCCACACCCCCTAGCCTGTCTGGACAGTACTAAAATAAAATGCAATGACAAGGTTTGAACCCAGGACTCTGTACACCATAATCAAAGTACTGAACCACTAAGCTATGACAGCTTAGAATAAACAGCCACTGTTAACATACATATACTTATAAATGGTAGAATAACTATTACTAAGCAGGTCTGCAGTCAGCTGAGAATTTTCAAAAATGGCCAATCACAAAAAAGTAAGGGAAATGCGGCATATTTAAGCCCCATAGGCAGGAATACTTGCCATAACTGATTGTAGCTCCCATTTGCAGTTAGAATGGCTGGTGCTGGAGAGGGTACACGCTTCCGAGTGCAACGTTGGGGCATCAAGGAGTCGAAATACATGGTTTGGCTCCTTGTCCACCATCATGAGTCAAGACTTCTGCAGGGCCAGTTCCAAGGGATGGAGTACAAGGCAGAGGCTTGGAACCAGTTAGCTCATGACCTCACCAGTGTCACAGGTGTTCCTCGGACTGGTGAGCAGGTCCATCACCGCTATGCAGACCTGAAGAGATGTTAGCAGGACCTACTGAACCAATGGATACAGGAGGCCCATGGGATGCAAGATGCCCCACAACTGAGTAGGTAGCCATGGAATGCAGTATGTAAGAAATGATAATTGATTCTGTATAATGGATAGGTATGTCTCAATATCCCTTCATTTACTTCACAGCTGCAGGTGTCCGTGCTGCGAATCAGCAAGCCTATGCAGATAGGCTGCTAAGGCTGCGCCACCAGGCAGGGTAGTGATTATTCTGCATGTATTGTTATATAAAATAGGTGAGAAAGCCTGAAAGAAAGTGTTGTAGTCCAATAATACAGCCATAAAATGCCCTGAATAAGTACTCAGCATGTACTGTTATATAAAATAAGTCAGAGAGCCAGAAAAAGAGTGTAGTAACCCATTAAGAAAGGTAAAATATGTCCGGAATAATATCTCTGCAGGTACTGTCATATAAAATAAGTGAGCAAGCCTGAAAAAGTGTGTTCTAACCTATTAATAAAGGTATAATATGTGATGAATATGTCTTCCCTATGCACTGTAATATCAAATAAAGGAGAGAGGCTGTGGAAAAGTGTGTAATGTAATTAATAAAGGTATAAAACCTGGAGTGTGTCTATGTCACTTACTTTGAAATGTTGTTGTACCCTTACATTATACAAATATTACTGTTTTAATAAGTGCTGGCAACCCACAGTTGGGCAGTTCCATCTAAAGTGGGTGATGGAAGTGCTAGTAGCTGTGAAGCATATATACAGTCCTCAACAGTCAGTTACTGGCTGGCATGCATAAGTAAATCTGGCACACGAGTAGCTTGTTAATTTGTTCCCCAGAAATGTGAGTGCACTACACGAAATGCAGGGTTCTGTACAAATTGAACTGAAAATGTCATGTGAACACATCCAGATATGTAGATAAAGAAATATAAATAAAATCAATAAATATGTAGCAGTAACATCTGCATCTTGGACAGTTAGTATGTCAGATATAGGCCGGGTATATAATGAACTAGCCAAACCCATTACACAACCTAATGCATGTGGCAAGTGTAATAATACATGTAGGGGATATACACCTGCAGTCACTAGGAATGTAGTGTAGACTAAAAGTACTTATAAGATGTTAATTGAGGTTTCTTTCTATGCCCTACTGTATGCACATAAACCATGCAATATCACATCTCAATGGGTATGTGTAATCTCAAACATTTGTTGGGACATATGTCCTATTGTTCTATAAATATCTGCATTCACTTTGATGCATGTGCCCTGTTCAAACATCACAATCATGGTGGCCTGTGGCTACCAGTCATCCCTGCATGCTGTTGGAATGTTCACTGTCGTTCAATATACGTATGTGTGCTTGCTGTTCAAATGTTGGAACCTTGGTGTGTTGGGTTAATGGGAATATTACTGCATGCTGTTACAACTAATTTGGAATGTTGTTGTTTATGTTGTAATTAAACACACCTAATCACAGAACATATGGGAAGGCCGGTCCCAGCGGACCCACCTGTCACTCCTCAGCTGGCGAGTGCACCTGGCACCAGCAGGTCCAGTGCCCAGCCCGGGCTCCCCTCCTCCGTTGGTCCTGTGCCACCTTTGGGTGGAAGCACTGCAGGGGATGGGGCTCATCCCCCCCGTGCAAGCGTGGGCGGAGAAGGGCCACCTGTCACCCTTCAAAGGGTCCAGGTTGTGGTGCTTAGGGAGATCCAGTGTTCATTCGCTGATCCCCGACGCCAGCCCGAGGCGAGAGTGGAGCATCTCACAGGTGAGCCTGCCCATCCTACGCAGCCCCCAGCACAGCCACCCTCGGGGCTGTGAAGGTGCAGTGGTGACTGCCCATGGGTGGGGATCTCAGTTCCACTGTTACCATCTGTGGGCTCATGGGCTTGCGATTTCCAAACATCCGTCAATTGTGTTCACCCACCTCATGTGTCATACACTGCCCCTGTATGCGTCTTGTTTGTCTTGTCTGTTTACCTCCCCAACCTACCTCCCCAAATATACCTACTTCCTCTACCTCACTTTCCACTCTCACCTGAAAAAAAAAAGGGCAATCTGTACCCACAAAAAAATTACGCCCTATACATAGCTGCCCATTTCGCACACATGTCTGCTGGACATGTAAACTGATAATTATAATTGGCAGTACAACATACTTTGTTGTCCTCACCCCTCTCCCAGGGGTGGAAGGTTTCAAATTTCACTCCAAATTTATTGCATATGCACAGCTGTTGCTGGTAAAGAAATGGGCAGCTATGGACCTTCCCTACACCCGTCCTGCATGTCAACATATCACAATCCCTCCGGGCTACACGCTCTAGGGCTCTAAACCTTGTCAGCTCACTAAACAGCACATGCTGGAGGGATAGGTTCCTATCTCAGAGATATGCCATACTCTGGAATAAACCACCTAGCAATAGCAAACAAGGCTCCTCATTAGCAGTTGTCATAAATACCCCTGATGATTGTTTGGGAGATAGGTAATACACCCCGAGAATCACCTCTGTGGTTCTGGTTGACAGGGGCAAGTGAAATCAAATTACATGTGTGTCAAAGGCCAGGGTAACATATGGCTAGGCTGCTCTAGGCCCTAGGGCCAATAGCATATTACCTACCTATGACATGATGCGCACACACATGTACTCAATGCAATACCTGCTATGTGAGGTTGAATGAGTGTAATGCTGAATGTGTGCAAGGTCTGTAAAGGTGTGATAGCTTAGTGTGAATTTGTTTCTGACATGGTAGTTTCTGTCCTAGCTGTGAGGCCAACAAAAGATGTGTATGTTATTGCTAGGCAGACATAGTAGTATGATATACGTTGTGATGTAGTTTCTTGTTGACGACTGCGGTGTCCCATTGTAGGCTAAAGCAATACATGTATGTTTAGTGAGTGGTACTGCTGGTGAATCCAACTCCCATATGAACTGTAGTACTACCTGAAGCTGTAGGCCTAAACAACACAGTATGGTGTATGTTCACATTGCTTGGAAACACTGTCTTGTGTGTTTCCTGTAGTCTGCACAGATTACATACTTCAGGCATAAGGTTTTGTAAGCAGTGGCACACAGTACTGTATGGTACACAGGTAAAGCTCATCTGGGTTGGCATACATTGGTGTGTTGTATGTTTGTCTGATGTGTGTGTAATTATGCCTGTACCATGCCCGCAATCATATGTGTGTTACAGGGTATACGTGTGTATCTAGCAACATATATACTCTGTTACAACAGTATGCCACCTATATTAACAACTGTGCACATATGTTAGGCAGGGGTATAGCATCAATGACTAGGGTGGTTTACTGGTAATACTGTAACTGTACTTTACATTCATTGCAATGGATGACATCTTTCTTCATGCATTAGCGTGATATATACCCCTGTGGCAAGGTTGTGCATTGTGTCACAAACAGTGTGCCGGGTACTGGTGTATAGTGGTTTGATATATAGAGTGTGCCAGGCACTGTCAGTCAGTTGTGGCCTGAACACCAATATGTGGTATTGAACATGTGTATCCTCTGACAGACAAACGGATGCTATATATGGCAGTTAAGTGATATCTGTAGTTAAGGGTGTAAAGTGTGCCACAGGACTCACTCACACATATTGTTCATTTCTCTTTCAGGCTGATGGCCAACCAACATAATCCCTCTTACACAGCAGCAGAGGAACAGGAAATCCACCACGGCCTGGTGCAGCACTACTCCCTGCTGTTTTCCAGAAGCAGCCAGCATGAGTGGGCTGCACTGTGGCAAGATCTTGTTCATTGGGTAAATGACATAGGCATGCATAATCGGACATATGAGCAGGTACGCCATCACTGCAGTGATTTAATTAGACATGTCCGGCGGCGTGTGTCTGATATTCATAGACAACAGCTTGCCACAGGTGATGGGGTGGCTATTCATCCCCCACTCACCAGAGTGGAGGAGCTGCTCCTAAGCATGGTGGCTCCTGGCCAACAACAGCAACTGCCACAGACATGTGTCATCATGGAGGCCGGAGCCACCCAGCATGTTGACATGGAATGTGCAGGTAACATGCCCTGTCTGTAGACTACTGTTACCTGTATTGTTAGGTTATGCATATGTGAGATGTGTACTGTGTGTTTAGCAGTTGTGCTGCCTAGTGTTGTGTAATACTGATATTTGGAATGTTATCTGTAAAACCTGTGACTGTCGACTGTTGTTCTACAGTAGTTTATCAAACCCACAGTAGCAATGCCAAAGTTGTGGCCACTGATGAACTGTCTCGTATTCTTGTAGGTCCCTCTGGTGTGACAGCAGGGCAGACAATCCATGCTGGTGAGTGTGTTATAACCTCAATATTGGTAATGAAATGTGCATGTCATAGGTGAGGTGTAGGCCATGTACACGTAACACACCTACGCATAATGCATGCTGTGCATGTTTGCTGTAAGACGTTGCACATCTCAGTAATGTCAGTAGCTGTCTCAATCACATGAAATACACAGAGCATCAGACACACTTGTGGCAACACTGTACTGCACATTAGATAGGCATAGTTGATACAGCTGTACACAACATAACACGTTTGTCATATGCAGTACACCTCAACATGCTACACATGGCGTAACCACACACCCACTGTAAGGTCACACTTCAGTATCCCACATGTCATCCACACAGCACACATGATATACTTGAGGGGTAGAGGCCTATCATGGGGCTGTGCAATACTCTTCAACACATAACACAGTCATGTTAGGCAATGTTCCCTATTGGGCACCTCACACACCCATGTACAAAGTGGCTGTGTAATTGTGAACGTAGCCATGACACTGCAGTTCAGGTACAGCATGCTAGGCAGTGGTCTGTCACACATTAGTAGCCTTGAGTGACCACATGATGCATGATGATGATGGCTCATGGTACTACACCCCATCCAGTTACAGTGACTACAGTACTACACATAGCAGTCATTGCTTTGCACCTCAATGTTGTGTGTGTGTAAACATATGCACCTATACACAATATGCATAGCATGTTGTGTGTGTGCAAACATATCCAACTATACACAATATGCATAGCAGTCGCCATCTGTACAAAGTGGCACATATATGTCCTGGAATGCTATTGGGTGTATATGTCACATGACACACATTGGGTATATGTGGTGTTTAATGTTGCAGTTGTGTAGCATGTCATGTCATGGCTGGCACTGACATATCTGCAATATGTCCCACACTCACCATAACCACTGTGCAATGGCCATGTCGAGCATTGGTATTCCATCATGTACAATATTGTCTGCTACAGACACAGACACTGTAATCAGACATGGAAATCTATGTGACACACAGATAACACATGCAGCCATGGTATGTATACCTGTGAGTGATGGTGCACAGGACATTGTAGAGCTGATAATACTTGCACAGCAATGTTGTGTCCTTGTACACATTGTGTTCCAGGGTGTAGCCAGTCACTGAACAACTACACACATGCATCAAAGCCATGTATACTGTTATTAACTAGGGCTGTCTACACTCACACTGCATGGTCTTGAGCAACACATATTCTGCATGCTGACACATGTGAGGTGACTGTTTGCCTTGTGATACTGTCACTCGCCTTCAACCACTATTGAGTATGTGTTGAATTGCTGGTGTGTGTGTATCTGCTGTAGTGAAAAGTGTATTTGTGTGCATGTGTGCATGTGTTCATGTGTTCATGTGTGCATGTGTGCATGTGTGATAACATCATGTACAGATTGTAAAGCGTGTTTGCTGTCTTCCTCTCACAGGTGCTGAGGTTGGGTTGGCTGAATGCAGCAGGGAACCTGAAGTCACTGCCACAAATAGTGGAGATGATGATACATGTATTGTGGCACAGGCAGGTTTGACAGGGTCTGTCGTTGGTCAGCCAATCGACAGTACACAGCTTTCCACCCCATCTATGCACACACTCATACTGCCACTACACCCCTCATCACCAATGGCCTTAGCTGAGGGACAGCATACAGTTGGCATTGACCAGGATAGTGTGGTATCCATGGCATATGCATCCCCTCACAGCAGCCATACCCTGATTCCTGGAATGGTACCACATAGGCGGATGTCCAGGGGTTCTCATGGGAGCACCGCTGGTCATAATGCCCCTGGCAGACGTGCCCCCACATGTCTTACAACCTCAAGTATGTTCTGGGCTGTAATGCAGGCACAGGCACATATGGAACGGTACACCAGACAGGGACTAAGGGTGCAGAGGGCCCATTACACCACTATCAATGACAGTATCCGTGACCTTGCCGGTGCTATCCGTAATTACACCGAGGTCATTGATAGACATTGGGGGGAGACATTAGATGCCCTCCACAATGTGTTTTCCATGAGCCAGGACCATGTGGGACAGTTGAGATGTCGATGCGGACGTATGCCAGCAACATCAATGGCTGGCAGTCGTCGTGGACGACCCACAGATCACAGCTGCTCCCATAGTGGCAGTACCAGCCCCGCCTGTTGATTGACCATCCTAGTAGACATGTGCACATGGCTCTGGCCAGTCCCAGCAGGGACATGGGTCCAGTCGACATACCTCTGCCTCTGATGATAGTACCCAGTCAGGCTTGGTACCTGATACTGTCTGTAGCACCCCTGCCAGGCACAGGTACCGTGTCCGTGCCCAGAGACAATGATCTGTACAGCCTGGCAGGTACAGTCTGTGGCTGTCCCACAACCTCCCGTATATGGCAGCCACATGGTGGAGCTGTGTGCATGCAGACACACACACATAAACCAAACACCTAGGGCTCACACATACACACACACATTGCATCAACATTGGCCCATGCTGTACTGTTGTCCCTTACACACACACACACACACACACACACACACACACACACACACACACACACACACACACACACACATGTCGATTGGATGGGTCAATGTCGGGCTCTGGCAAACCAACAACACACCCTGTGCATATGATGAAACCTGTGCCACCTCCTGTCATCTGTAACATTGATGCAGGAACAGGCTAACATGGTGCTGATGCACAGGGTGACATTATAGCAGTGTAGCAATGTTAGCATGTTGTCAACAGGAATGTGTAATGATATCCTTGTAGGTATATCTGAGCAGGCATGATGCATCAAAGCTATGATTGTCAATGTAGTATTGTTTACACCAGTGTTAAGTCTGAGTATGTATTGTCCACCCATGTGCCACTTGACTGAAGTGTATAGTGTTGCCAGCATGTGTTTGTGAGTGGACAGTACATGTGTGACGTGTGCAGTACAGATTAGCAGGTGTACATCTGTAAACATGGTGGGGGTGCACTGTCTGCATGTACTTGCATAGTGGACACATAGGACATGTGACATACCCTGTATTACACAGTGTTAACATCTCATAGTATCTCTCGGATGCCAGTATGCATTCTACTACAGATATTTTCTAACATGGGTACACAAGTGTGTATGACATGGTTTGACACTATGCTGTGGGTGATACTGTTACTATCTGTCAATGTTTTGCATTCTGGTAGTATACACAACCTCAACAGCCTGACTATAACCAATCATTAGATGATGTCCTGACAACTGACACACAGATGTAGGGAACTCAGTAACAGTTGGATCCTTCGGTACTATACTATAACAGTAACCAGTGGTATTGACCGCCACCCGTTCCTGGGACCACACCTGTTTGGCATATAGCCCTCTTAGGTACATGCAAACACACTAGGGATATGTCCATCCACATCTGGAAATGCATGCATTGGCCTACAATGCATTCTCTGGATGGGACACATATCCTACACAAGGATATCATACCGACAGATACCTGTTGTCCAACACATGCTGTATAGCTCTAAGCCAACTATAGCATAGTCATTCACATTTACTATACATACTATCCCAACAGTACCACATAGGTGGTAGCCCCCAACATGTATGTCGGGTACCAATGTGTACATACAGCCAAGTGTTATGTCATCTGTCCTTTGGTATCCACATATCCAAAGGTATTGTGGAATCCCTTGGTGTATCACATAAGATATTAGGGGCCTGTATGCATATCCACAAGGCTGTTGTACCCCTATAATGACTGTCCATTATTGCCAGACTTTGTTGTGTATGAACATGTCTGACATATACCCCAGGCATGTACCCTCACTCACACTAGTCTATAGTAACTGTCATGGGTGTGTGTGACACAGATGACCTTGGCCACAGATCACTACAGTGGCTGGCCTTGTCACATACATACATATGTGACCTACGATCTGAGAAGCAGCGGCACAATCTGTCAAAGGTAACAAATGTATTCATGTAGTATGCAGGCTTCACACCTATGTACTAATTGAGGTCACATACATATATTTATTTGCCACACAGATACCTGATGTGTGCAATGCACATACTGTTTTAATCCTGATATGTCATACCATAGTAAAAGCAAAACCCACACTGCATTGACCAACAGTATCACACACACACCCTCAGCAATTGCAAGATTCAAACCCTACCTAACTATGTTATGACACTAGAGACATCCGCATTAACACAATGCTCTATATGCTTTACTGGGGTTTTCATTTCCACTGCTATATTTGTAAGATGCTGACTTCATCAGACTTGCCAAAGAGGAATACAACTCTTTTAAGGTGTTTCCCTAGTCTCCAAAAAGGGCATTCCTCTCAAAGGAAGTCACACAGACACATGCACACCCCCACACACATACACACTCAGCAATTGCAGGATTCAAACCCCTACCTAACTATGTTATGATACTAGAGAGATACGCATTAACACGACGCTCTATATGCTTTACTGGGAGTTTTCATTTCCACTGCTGTATTTGTGGGGTGCTGACATCATCAGACTTTCCAAAGAGGAATGTACCTCTTTTAATGTGTTTTCCCATTCTCCAAAAAGGCCACTCCTCTCAAAGGAAATCACACACATATACACCCCCCCCCACACACACACACACACACACACACACATTCAGCAATTGCAGGATTCAACCCCCTACCTAACTAGGTTATGATGCTAGAGAGATACACATTAACACAACACGCTATATCCTTTACTGAGAGTTTTCATTTCCACTGCTGTATTTGTGGGATACTGACATCATCAGACTTTCCAAAGAGGAATGTACCTCTTTTAATGTGTTTTCCCAGTCTCCAAAAAGGGCACTCTTCTCAAAGGAAATCACACACATACACACCACCCCTACACACAGTCAGCAATTGCAGGATTCAAACCCCTACCTAACTATGTTATGATATTACAGAGATATGCATTAACACGACACGCTATATGCTTTACTGGGTGGTTTCTTTTCTCCTGCTATATTTGTAGGATGCTGACATCATCAGACTGGACATGGTAATGTGTGTACACTTTGTTTTATGCAATCCCAGGAATGAACCATGTGGGTCAGCAGGTGTTAACAGCTTGAACAGGACCCCACAAGTCTTAGCTTGTGTGATCTATCTGTGGACAAATTGCCATTTCTTCATATGACAATACATATTTATGCACAGATTGTTGATTTTGTGGATACGACATGTGTCTGGGATGTTGATAAAGGGCTATTCAAAGTCTATGTGGGACGTGTGTAGCTCCATTCAGTGATGTATGTCCTGGGTGGCTGCCTTGCAAACAGTCTAGCAGGTTTGGGAACCATGATCTGCCCATGAACATACCACAGTTGGTAGGGTTGTTTGTTTGTCGGCTTCCAATAGCTCTGTTTATGACTTCAATCAAAGGAATTTGGGACC